>NW_025537052.1:0-42902 GCF_020615455.1 Coregonus clupeaformis | reverse complement strand
TTCACTAACTGTAAGTCGCTCTGGATAAGAGAGTCTGCTAAATGACTAAAAATGTAAATGTAAAAAAAATGTACCAGTCAAAAGTTTGGACACACCTACTCAATCAAGGGTTTTTCTTTATTTTTACTATTTTTTACATTGTAGAATAAGTGAAGACATCAAAACTATAAAAGAACACATATGGAATCATGTAGTAACCAAAAAAGTGTTAAACAAATCAAAATATATTTTATATTTCAGATTCTTCAAATAGCCACCCTTTGCCTTGATGACATCTTTGCACACTTGGCATTCTCTCAACCAGAATCTGAAGTCTCTCTCTCTCTCTCTCTCTGATTCCACACCCATCTGGACCCTATTTGTGTTCCCCACTCCTCCAACTTCTCTCTTTAGCTGATACAGATGTGGGTTCGTTTATTAAAGTCAGGCAAACAGGAAATTCCTGGAATCTTTAGGGGCCTTGGGGACTCACTGAGCGGGGAAAAGAGAGGCCGCTTGCCTTGCAGAGACCCATGTTAAGGGTAGCGACTGCACTGGCAGCCAAAAGCCTGCTCTCTGTGGCCACAGACCATCCAAACACAGCCCCTCATATACCCAAGGCTCTATCGGTTTCTTACACAGATGTTTCAGAGTCAGAAAATAATCTATAGTAGGTTTTGGCACACAGAGAGGAAGACAGAGAGAGGAGGAAAACAGACAGATAGAGAGAGGTCTGCCTTTTTCCCCCACCGTTTTCCTATCAGGAAACGCATCCTGTTGCTGGTCGGGCTGTGGGGGCCAGTGTGTTTGTTGCTGTCACACACACACACACAGGCAGAAGTGGAGCTGCAGCATCTGGAACGCCACTTAGGCTCTATGGGCTGTCCCCACACCGAGTGAGGGAGGGAGTTGTCTGGTCAAACCTGTTGCAGCCACAGACTGATATCTCTCACCCTGAACCAACTCCCCTCTATTCTAATCCTCTTTTGACCGCTGGGACTGAGCTGTACCAGGAGCACCAACTCTTCCCAGAGAGCGAGAGAGCAGGGGCACTGACTCTTCCCATAGAGAGAGAGAGCAAGAGCACAAACTCTTCCCAGAGAGAGAGAGCAGGAGCACCAACTCTTCCCAGAGAGAGAGAGGAGGGTCAGAAGAAGACTAGAGCTTGCGAGTGAGAGATTGCTCTTCCAGTTGACGAAGCCCTTCCTTGGTTAATCCTCAGTGAGCTGTCAGTGAGCCACTGGCCCTTAGCAACACGATCCAGACGATCTGCTCTGCTGCTCTACTCGGTCCACACTTCCCACTACCCGTGGTAGAGTCTGAAGAAAAAAAACACAGAAGAACGAAGAAAGAAACTGAGGGGAAAAAGAGACCGGCCGCCTACATAGAGAATAAAGAGCTTGAAACAGCTGCAGAGATCCAACGGAGAGGAGGGGGCAGCCAGTAGAAATTAGGGAAGTGGAGAGAAAAGGGGTGATAAAAGCAGTGGAAAAGAGACGGTTGAAGAGAGAATAGTGGGGCGAGGTTCGAGAGCGAGAGTCAAGCTGCAGCCAGTCACCAGAGCCAGTGGAATGGACCTCGGTGTCGGTCGGATTAACCCACGCCTGCCCACTGTGCACTCTCGAGGAGGAAGGCTGAACCAACCCACCTCCACCCCAAAAACAAATGAGGATGAACGGGAGATGTTCTTTAGCTGAGCTAACTACCACATTCCCTTTTTTTTCTTCACGGTGCGACTGCCTGGGGTTAGCATTAGCCACTAGCTGACTGGCAGTGGAGGAGGAGGAGAACCGGGTGCCCTGAGCGCCGCTGGTGTTGCCGCCGAGGAGAGGCAGGGCAGCACGAGAGGAAGAGGAGGGACGAAGAGAGGAGGTGGGAGAGGGGAGAGGTGGCGGGCGGGGGCAGCGGCGCACGGCTCAGGCAGCGGCTGGTGGTGGCGGCAGTGGCGATGGCCCTGCTGTCCCTGGTCCTCAACATCTAGCAGCCACCCCCAGCTGGGTGCTGCAGGCCCTGGAGGGGACGCAAAGCGCAACGCTGGGGCGCTGTGGAGGATGTGCCCGTGACTGGAGGAGAGAGGGGCCGGGATGAACCTGGGGTTGTGGGGGGCCAGGAGGAGAGGTCAGGGACTCAGAGGCTGTAAGGGCCTGGGCTGGGGCTCGGAGTACGCAGGCTACCAGGAGTCCCGCAGCACCGCTCAAATGTAAGTGAAATAATGTGGCGTTTGTGTTTCATGAGTGTGCTTCATTCCTAACCATTATAGTTAAGAGTGCACCTAATTCATGTGCATGTATGAGTAGATGGAAATGTAGGACTATATAGCAAAACCAGAGGCAGCAAGATCCTGACCCCCAGGCCAGCTGTTGACAGTTCAGAATGTAATGCATAACAAGCAGCAGCAGTCAAGGGGACCCTCATTCAGTGATAACAGATACCCCCTGGGTTGTATTAGACTGATTTATAACAAAACATTGAGAAGCTAAGGACAGCATGCATGTCAAAAAATAATCTCAGAACTCATAGAACATTATCTACAGATGCAAAAACAATGTTGTGAATCAATCATTTCATTAAGCCCTTGATAAAGGCTACACACAAAGATGCATCATTGTAATGACATTGATCAGCTCATGACTGGTTATTTGATATCAGCATATCGCTCTAGTATGACACATATACTCTGATATCAACAGGTGTCATCACATGATGTTGCCCTAATGTCTCTGGTTTAGTTTGAGATAATAATTTGCCATATTCATAATTCATCTCTCTGTCCCTCCACCCAGTGCAGTTTGACATGATGCGGCAGCGTGTAACCTGATGGCCACGGTGGCGCTGACGGCCGGTCAGCTGATCTTCCTGCTGGGCCTGATGGAGCTGCCCTTTGTCACCCAGGACTCTCAGTGGTGGGAGGAGGCCATCGCCGCACTCTTCCAGTTGGCCAGTGAGTACCATACATCCACACCAATATGTTTAATACACTGCACAATATGGCCCAGAGCCATAGCTACATATAGCCTAGACCAATGTCGGCAACCTCTGGTCTGTGGACCAGCACTGGACCCTAGGATGAGGTTTACCAGTCTCTGAGATTGTTAGCTGTACCCTATGTTTTTTGTTCTCAAGTGATAGTTTTAAAGTCGGCAGTCCTCCAAAAAGGGAAGGAAGGGCAATAGCTTGCCAGTCATTGGCACAAAATGGCTGAGAAACACTATCCTGTTTCTGTGGCTCTGACATGATGCACAAAGACAAGCAGCCAGATGTGGCAGCCCCAGTCGACTGGAAACCAGACACTTATAAGCCTTGACATAACCACCTGCAGCAGGTCAAGCACAGAGTTTAATTAGATGTGAAATTTGATCAATTGTTTTGGATACATACAAAAATACACATGCCATGGACATTTTTGTTCCATTTTTCCCAAACACTAATGACCTGCAGACACCGATACACAAGTGAGAGACAACCACACCATAAAACACCTATTGCACAGAGCAAGACACCAATACACTAGATAGAAAGTGAGACTGCAGGGACAAAAGTGGGGAATCTAAAGTGAACGAGCAGGTGTCTGGCTTTTGATTTCAACATTGAAATGTTCAATAGAGTCGCTTGAGGCTTTTCTGAGCGTTCCTCAGATCTAAAAATGGTCACAGTGTGTTGCTGCAAAGAAACATAAAGTCCCTTGTTGTTCCCCAGTGCAGCACAAAAGAGGAACCCTTGGAGCTTTGAGGGTTGGCTTGAGGACAAAAATAATAAATAAATCCAGGGAACCAAACAAATCAAACTGAGGAGGGTGTGACTAGGAAACAGAAAATGAAAAAAAAGAGACCTGAATCGGCCCCTTATCGTTCCAAGACAGAATTTTCTTGGGAAGTCAATTAAAGACGAGAACAACCAGGAATAGCAATGGGAAGAAGGAGAGGAGGTGGGCAAATCCATCCATCCCAGGGGGCCGTGGTGGCAGTGTGGGTATGGCCTTGTCCCAGTGCCCCTTTTTGGGGGAAGTGTGACGTTGTCACGCGTTTTTGTTGAGCTCCAGCTTGTTGTTTAGGGATGTCAGGCCCGGGCAGTATTGTGGCACAGCGGGCACAACATCCAAGAGTCTGATGGCTAAATATAGCAGGCCGTCAGTCGGTGCTGGTGGGTCGGCCGGAGCTGCAGCGAGCCAGGGAGCGACTGTCGGGCGCCAGGATATCCCTGCTCAGGACGAGGAAATGCCCTGCGACTACCTGTTAGCAAACCCCGGGGCAGAGGAGGAAAGAGGGGGAGAGTGGACACGAAAGACAGTTCGACAGGGACAGACTGTGTGCTGGAAGGGAGGGTGTGTGTGTGTGTGTGTGTGTGTGTGTGTGTGCACGTTTGTGTGTGTGTTGGGTTAGTTGGTAGAAAAAATGCTGTAGGGGTGGGAACAGCTGCTGTCCAGATAAGCTTGTCCTAGCTTTTATGCCTGTTTACAGAATGTCCAGGAACATGGGCAAATAAAGGCCCCCTCTCGACATGAGATAAAATGCTAGCTTCTTCGGCACGCATCGCCGGGACTTTTATCTGAAGGTCTTAGATGGGACCCACCCAAATAATCACTGATTCCCCTTCCAAAAGAACCCGCTGAGCCAAACTATTGTTTGGCATGCAATAAAGTCTCATGGTAAAGGGATAATCAACCCCCAGAAATAAAAATCATGAAACTCCTGTCAATTTGGTGAAAGCCTATGTTCTATCTGTGGGTAAAATACACATTTTCCCCATGATTTAACTTCGATATGGTCCGTCTGTGAAATCAAGAAATCGTGTAGGAACGCATCATAGCATCCGGAAAGTATTCAGACCCCATGACTCTTTCCACATTTTGTTACATTACAGACTTATTCTAAAATAGATTAAATTGTTTTTTCCCCTCAATCTACACACAATACCCTCACAATGAAGAAGAAAAAAAAGGAAATATTAAATGTACACATAAGTATTCAGACCCTTTATTCAATACTTTGTTAAAGCACCTTTGGCAGCGATTACAGCCTCAAGTCTTATTGGGTATGATGCTACAAGCTTGGCACACCTGTATTTGGGGAGTTTCTCCCATTCTTCTCTGCAGATCCTCTCAAGCTCTGTCAGGTTGGATGGGGAGCGTCGCTGCACAGCTATTTTCAGGTCTCTCCAGAGATCGGGTTCAAGTCCGGGCTCTGGCTGGGCCACTTAAGGACATTCAGAGATTTGCCCCGAAGCCACTCCTGCGTTGTCTTGGCTGTGTGCTTAGGGTCGTTGTCATGTTGGAAGGTGAACCTTCGTCCCAGTCTGAGGTCCTGAGCGCTCTGGAGCAGGATCCATTCATCTTTCCCTCAATCCTGACTAGTCTCCCAGTCCCTGCTGCTGAAAAACATCCCCACAGCATGATGCTGCCACCACCACCATGCTTCACCGTAGGGATGGTGCCAGGTTTCCTCCAGACGTGACGCTTGGCATTCAGGCCAAAGAGTTCAATCTTGGTTTCATCAGACCAGAGAATCTTGTTTCTCATGGTCTGAGAGCCCTTTAGGTGCCTTTTGGCAAACTCCAAGCGGGCTGTCGTGCCTTTTACTGAGGAGTAGCTTCCGTCTGGCCACGCTACCATAAAGGCCTAATTGGTGGAGTGCTGCAGAGATGGTTATCCTTCTGGAAGGTTCTCCCATCTCCACAGAGAAACTTTGGAGCTCTGTCAAAGTGACCATCAGGTTCTTGGTCACCTCCTGACCAAGGCCCTTCTCCCCCGATTGCTTAGTTTGGGCAGGCGGCCAGCTCTAGGAAGAGTCTTGGTGATTCCAAACTTCTTCCATTTAAGAATGATGGCCACTGTGTTCTTGGGGACCTTCAACGCTGCAAAATTACCCTTTCTCCAGATCTATGCCTCGACACAATCCTGTCTCGGAGCTCTACGGACAATTCCTTCGACCTCATGGCTTGGTTTTTTGCTCTAACATGCACTGTCAACTGTGGGCCCTTATATAGACAGGTGTGTGCCTTTCCAAGTCATGCCCAATCAAATGAATTTACCACAGGTGGACTCCAATCAAGTTGTAGAAACATCTCAAGGATGATGAATGGAAACAGGATGCACCTGAGCTCTATTTCGAGTCTCATAGGAGGCATAGGCCTCCTGTAGCTCAGTTGGTAGAGCATGGCGCTTGCAACGCCAGGGTTGTGGGTTCGTTTCCCACGGGGGGCCAGTATGAAAAAAATATGTATGCACTCACTAACTGAAAGTTGCTCTGGATAAGAGCGTCTGCTAAATGACTCAAATGTAAAATGTAATAGCAAAGGGTCTGAATATGTAAATAAGGTATTTCGGTTTTTTAAATTTTAATACATTTGCAAAAAAATCTAAAAACTTGTTTTCGCTTTGTAATTATGGGGTATTGTGTGTATGAGGAAATGTTTTTATTTAATCAATTTTAGAATAAGGCTGACACATAACAAAATGTGGATAAAGGGAAGTGGTCTGAATACTTTCCGAATGCACTGTACATGGTTCTCGTCACTGGAGATAGGGGATAACACACTATCACATTTTATAACGCTTTTAAAATAATTACCTGCACTCCAGATCACCAAATCAGCCAATAGATGGTATGGGCATTCTTGTCTAGAACACATCCATCCATTTATAACGTTATGAAAAAGTATATACTTTGCTTAGATGTGCTCAATCTAAACAGTGTACCAAATGATTCAACTCAGTTTCTCCTTCAAGTACCATCTCGCAATGCGCCCTGTTTGTCTGTGGAAAGGGCTGTTGTTGCCATAGCAACATACTCTGCACTCGTGTTGTTACCAACCTTGTTATAACAACAAAATGAAACATTTGCTGTTCACAAAAAATATTGTTTTTTGCATATTAGTGTTATTTAACACTGTTAATCATATAAATTAGTGGTTTGGGGTGGATTATCCCTTTAATACAATGGCAGAATAATTAGGTATGGATATTTAGGGCGGTTGTCGGTAGCTGTTGACATTAGTAAGAATAGTGACATGACTAATGAGTCAGACAGACACATACACACCTACTTCCACCAGCTAAAAATACATGCTGCTGGAAAAATGGCATCTTCCTTTGTACTCATATGCCACTATCTGAAGACTTCACCATATTTGGCCAACAAGACTGAGCAGAAAAATAGATGACTTGCGATGATCCTTGGTGAGGACTTCAAGGCAGAAGAGATAACAATGGTTACTAGGTATCAGTGTTCCCAAGGCTCCTCATTGGCTTATTATACACTGAGTATACAAAACATTAAGAACCCCTGCTCTTTCCATGACATAGACTGACCAGGTGAATCCAGTTGAAAGCTATGTTCCCTTATTGATGTCACTTGTAAAATCCATTTCAATCAGTGTAGATGAAGGGGAGAAGACAGGTTAAAGAAGGATTTTTAAGTCTCGAGACAATTGAGACATGGATTGTGTAAGTGTGCCAGGGTGAATGGGCAAGACAAAATATTTAAGTGCATTTGAACGGGGTATGGTAGTAGATGGCAGGCGCACCGGTTTGTGTCAAGAACTGCAACGCTGCTGGGTTTTTCATGCTCAACAGTGTGTATCAAGAATCGTCCACCACCCAAAGGGCATTCAGCCAACTTGACACAACTGGGAAGCATTGGAGTCAACATGGGCCAGCATCCCTGTGGAACACTTTCGACACCTTGTAGAGTCCATGCCCCGACGAATTGAGGCTGTTCTGAGGGCAAAGGTGGGGTGGGGGGAGGATCCTGGATGCTGATTGGTTGATAAACGTTAGTTATTCACAATAATCCTGGGGTAATGCCTATTAACTTAACATTTGAATAATCAATGCGCATCCACTGTCCCACAGCCCAGCCAGGCAATTCATGAACTTAATCTCCACTGGAAAAAAACATCTAGACATTATTTACAATATAGTTGAAAACCAGCAAGCTCAGTGATTTCCCAGCATTACCAATGCCTTCACTTAATCTAGGCCCAAGTGTAAAAGGCCTTCATTTCCTGAGTTCGGGTCAGTTTAGTATACCTCCACAATTCATCCCTCGTTCCTCTCCTTCCCCACTGAGAATTGGCCTCTCTCTCTCTCTGTTGTGAATGGGAGTTATTTTTACCAGCAGCCAGTCTTTCTTGGGAAAATATGTTTTGTTTGCGTTTTCAGATGAGCCAAAAACCTCAGCTATCACATGCAGACAGTGGGATAACAATATCCAATTCCATTCAGTGATATCTCAACACTGGTATCGGCAGCAGGTCTAAGCCTTGGCTGAGTATAACACTGGCCTGTTTTCACCCCCTGAGACTGATATGCTCAGGAATGTGTGACGGAATGGAGAGAGCTATGAGTCAGGATCAGCGGGTCAAAGGTGAAGGGTTAGAGATTCATGTTCACACTCTGTTGCACCTAATCAGGGGGGACGACGACCATCTTTGGGGGGGTTTGTACAGCTGGCACCACACCCAAACTGTGGCCTTGGCTATTGTGTCTCCCCTACACAACGGGGCAATGGCACTTCTATAAATAACAATACCGGGAGAAAATGTGCTTCTTTCTGGAGGAAGAGAAAAGCAAGTCAAAAGCGACAGGCTAAGAAGTCAGGGAATTTGAAAGCCTGGACCTCTTAGTCTTGTGGGTGACTTCACACCACAGTTGAGTGCACCGCAAATTAAGTTATGGGCATTTAGTGGGCTGGTTTACATACCAATGATTTTCTATTAATTTAATAGTGCTAACTCATCCAGGCATGACATACTCTACCAGTCAAAAGTTTGGACACACCTACTCATTCAAGGGTTTTTCTTTATTTTTACATTGTAGAATAATAGTGAAGACATCAAAATGAAATGAAATAACACATATGGAATCATGTAGTAACCAAAAAAAAAGTGTTAAACAAATCAAAATATCTTCTATATTTGAGATTCTTCAAATAGCCACACTTTGCCTTGATGACAGCTTTGCACACTCTTGGCATTCTCTCAACCAGCTTCATGAGATAGTCACCTGGAATGCATTTCAATTCACAGGTGTGCCTCTTAAAAGATAATTTGTGGAATTTATTTCCTTCTTAATGTGTTTGAGCCAAATCAGTTGTGTTGTGACAAGGTAGACAGAAGATAGCCCTATTTGGTAAAAGACCAAGTCCATATTATGGCAAGCTCAAATAAGCAAAGAGAATCAACAGTCCATCATTACTTTAAGACATGAAGGTCAGTCAATACAGAACAGTTTCTGCAAGTGCAGTCGCAAAAACCATCAAGCGCTATGATGAAACTGGCTCTCATGAGGACTGCCACAGGAATGGAAGACCCAGAGTTACCTCTGCTGTAGAGGATAAGTTTATTAGAGTTACCAGCCTCAGAAATTACAGCCCAAATAAATGCTTCACAGAGTGGAAGTCACAGACACATCTCAACACCAACTGTTCAGAGGAGACCGTGTGAAACAGGCCTTCATTGTTTAATTGCTGCAAAGAAACCACTACTAAAGGAAACCAATAAGCAGAAGAGACCTGCTTGGGCCAAGAAACACGAGCAATGGACATTAGACCGGTGGAAATGTGTCCTTTGGTCTGGAGTCCAAATTTGAGATTTTTGGTTCCAACCGCCGTGGCCTTGTGAGACGCGGTGTGGGTGAACGGATTATCTCCGCATGTGTATTTCCCACCGTAAAGCATGGATGAGGAGGTGTTATGGTGTGGGGGTGCTTTGCTGGTGACTGTCTGTGATTTATTTAGAATTGAAGGCACACTTAACCAGCATGGCTACTACAGCATTCTGCAGTGATACGCCATCCCATCTGGTTTAGGCTTAGTGGGACTATCATTTGTTTAACAACAGGACAATGACCCAACACACCTCCAGGCTGTGTAAGGGCTATTTTACCAAGAAGGAGAGTGATGGAGTGCTGCATCAGATGACCTGGCCTCCACAATCCCCCGACCTCAACCCAATTGAGATGGTTTGGGATGAGTCGGACCGCAGAGTGAAGGAAAACCTGGCAACAATTGCTCAGCATATATGGGAACTCCTTCAAGACTGTTGGAAAAGCATTCCAGGTGAAGCTGGTTGAGAGAATGCCAAGAGTGTGCAAAGCTGTCATCAAGGCAAAGGGTGGCTATTTGAAGAATCTCAAATATAAAATATATTTATATTTCTTTACACTTTTTTGGTTACTACATGATCCCATATGTGTTATTTCATAGTTTTGATGTCTTCACTATTATTCTACAATGTAGAAAATAGTAAAAAATAAAGAAAAACTCTGGAATGAGTAGGTGTGTCCAAACTTTTGACTGGTACTGTAGTTTAAGAATGATATCAATTGTAGATCAATTGGAAGGACAAGTAGTAATCAGTAAGGTCAGTCAATCAGGGCTCTATAGTGCGACCATTTTACTCGCATATACGGCTAAATATTTTGCTGTGCGACCTGGAATTTTAATTTAGGAGCACCAGTGCGCCTTGAAAAAGTCAAGATTCTAGCTTTATTACCTCAAATATTTTTCATTGTGCTCCAAAATTGATGTGTGTGGCAAAATGTTTCAATTTAGGCGCACACGTACTCCTTCTAAAAAAGTTCAGGGTAGTGCCCTGTAAGTGTCTTTCAGAAAAGTCTTTGACTGCCTGATGGATAGTGTCTAACGTCCCCATATGCTAACCTGAAGCGGGGGGTGTGGAGAGGGGGGAAGGAAGGATGGAAAGAGGAAAAAGAGGAAGGAAGCCAGAGAGATTAGACTGTGCCAAAACAAAAACGGTTCACACAGCCCACCCAGCCTGGAGCCCCAGGACTGGGGAGGAGAGGGGCTTTATGGTTTCTTAGAAAAGGAGTCAGGCAGGTTAAACACACACAGACGAACAAACACTTGCACTCAAATGCAGACACACCTTCACATAAGACACACACATACACTCATAAGTCACACAGGCATATATACAATTACCTACAGACATCATCTCATAAATAAAGACAGGCTTATGAATCGGAATCACCCATAGAGAGAGAGCCAAATAGACAACATTTCAATAACACTAGTCCAGCACTGGCGCTGGCTTTCTGACCTGCCACAGGAAACTGACTGATTCATATCCTAATGGGCCATCATCCCTTTTTCCAGCAAGTATTTTTACCAACTCCTTATCGGACATGCTCCCAGATGAGTAATATTGATGAACTATTGACTGGCTTCAGGCATTACTTAAATCTAGGAAATGGACTTCCTCTTTGAGATCCAGGCTAGTAGTCAATCCATTGTGGGTGATGGTTAATTTCAGTTACAAATGTTGTCATACTTTGTGGGAGGACACAGTTGGTTGGGAGGACATGGTTCAATTCCCCACTGGGGTTATTACTTCACCAATTCATATCCAAACCTTAACAGTGTGATGGTGACCAAAAAAAGGCAAAAACAGAAAGCTAAAGTTTGTTGATGAACACTGAAATAGTTGACTCATGTTGAGAATAGTATTCTCTCTTTTGTGATCTTTCTGACCTGGGTCATAGTGGCGTAGGCTACAACAATGTGTTTTAAGATTAAATCAATAAGGCATTAGAATGACCTTAAAACTTATTTGGATAGATTTTGTGAGAAGTATGACAGTCATATTTCCTTGTGTGTTTCCTTCGATGCTGAAATCTCAGTAGCCCTCCCATAGATTTGTATTGCTCTTTTAAATTGTGATGAAATTACTGATATACTGTAAATGCTGACTAGAATGAATCTTGAAGATTTTAGAAGAGTTAGCAACAGTGAGATGAGATTTTACATCCCCACTTCATTAATGTCACTGTTAAAGAAATTCAGTTAATAAATTGTTTGATATGAAGACCGAAATACACATAGGCACTTGTAGTATTTGGGAATCTCTGTTTTAAATGACTAAGGTCTCATTGAATTAACCCTTCCCTATCGCTCTCCCTCCCCAGGTTTTGTGCTGGTAATCGGCTTGGTGACGTTCTACCGGATCGGCCCGTACACACACCTGTCCTACTCGTGCTACATGGACATCGCCGCCTGCCTATTGGCCACTCTGGCCGCCGCCATGCTCATCTGGAACATCCTGCATCGCCGCGACGACTGCCTCACGCCCCGTGTCATTGTTATCAGCCGCTCGCTGGCGTCGAACTTCCACCCACGCCACGACAACGACTATGTGGAGTCGCCCTGCTGAGCACCCCTGAGCCCTGACCCCCATTCGCCAATAAGGACTACCTAACACGCTGAAGAACAGACAATGTTCTGACTGTCTCCTCATATTCTTACCCGACCAGGTGCCTCAATGAATGACTCTACAGAAGACACTTGTTTTGTCATGGCTCTACCGGTGCTGGACTAACATGCTTTCACTGTTGTACAGTTCTACATCTTCTCACGTGATGGCTATCATGTACAACAACTCATGGACTCAAATGTTGTCCTGGACTGAGTAATGCTCCTTGCGGCAAGGATAGTGTCTCCATAAAACATCCAGCTAAAATTATGAATGAAAAGTCAGTGTTAAAAACCATAAGCAGTAGTGAATGTATCATTTTAGTAGACATGCTGTAAGCCAATTACTCCGAGGTGTGCTTGAAGGTTTGTTTGACCTGGAATTTGGATTGGCATTTCCTCAGCAACACTCCCTGAAAACGCCCTGCTTAGGAAGAGATCAAGCTGGATCTTGACATGTTTTGTTCTATGTGTACTTATGTAATAACATATATATTTCCTGCATATTGTTTATATTATTCTTAATATTAAAAGTGATTTAGGTTACAACTCTCGAGTTAGCGTCGACTTGAAAATGAGTTAACCCCATTCAATCCATTCAAAGTATCCTTAAAAACTAACGATTAGGTACCATATTTCTACCTTTATCTTGAGAACTCAGTGTTGTCAAGTGCAGTGTATGCACATTAATTCATTCTATCCAAATCACCAAAGGGTGTTTAATGACAATTTGGCAACACATTTTGCTCAGATCCTCAGACCTCAGGACATTCATTCATATGATGTACAGTCATTGATGATTTCAGATTGGCCCAACAGACATACAGTAAATACCATAAACATTTGAGCTCATTTTGGTAAGGATGCTTTCCTTTTGATAATCTGCTCACTTGTGGTACATGTACTGAAATTAATTGTATACAGTTGTATTAAAATATTGATATTATATCTTAGATCATATTGCTGCAAGGAAATCAGCTGTTCGTGGAGTAGTCACTTTCAAGCCAAACAGTGAGTATGCATTAAAATAATAATAAATAAGATTATTATAAATCATGTGTGGTGTTGTCTTTTTAAATGACTGTTCTATTGTGTAGGATGTCCATGATTCTTATAAATTCTGGTATTTGTGGCAAGACAAAATATTGGCAACACAAAGTGAAAAACCCTTGCAAAACTTCACAAACCAACATTTAGAGTAGATGTGTGAAGTTTCATTGAAGTTGGTGTTAGATTGACTTTGATGTGACAGAAGGAAAGATATGACTTGCAATGAAAGTCATCAGCTGACCCTAACTTAAGTCTCCTAACACCAGCTTTTTTATCAAAATTCAATTTTGCCTAGCGTTGTTTAGTGTTGCCAACTATCCATGACGATAGATCATTTTGGTCAAGGAATCCAATTATGAATTGTTTTGGTTCGATTGGTTTGTTTTGGTTCAAACTTATGACGTCAAACACTTGCTGCCCAGCCCCTGGCTTCACTGCCCTGGCTGCCTATGGCTGCCCCTGCCATGGTCATACCCTGCATAACTTGCATACGACCAACAGCATTTGCTGCCCCAGAGGGTTCTTCTAGGGCTGCTCGTAGAATGGACGACCCGTTCGTCATGTTTCTGTACAATATGCACCTGAGGATCTGCGCACAGGTAAGAAGACATGATACCTAAGACTGAAGTTTGATTCTGATGCATCTTGGTCATTTATCAATATAATTACTGCAATACGTCTCTCGAATCTAACTGGGAGGCGGAAACGGATTCTCTGTCTCATTATATTCCTCTGTTTTCTTGTTCTGTCAGGAGGAGGAGAATGTAGAGCTGAAGAAGAAGTGCTACCAGCTCCACACTGAGGTGCTGAGGGAGGAGAGGGTTGTTCAGAGGGCAGAGGAGGTCCGCGAGAATGAAGACAACCTGCCCAAGCTGGAGACCGTTTTCCTGGCTAAGGAGGAAAGACTGGACCAATGCACTGGCTTACAGACAACCATCATTGATAAGGCAGAGGAGCTGCGGCCCAAGGGGGACGAGGTGTTTGACCGAGCCCGGAAGCTGCAGGCCACCTGGAGGGTCTGCGCTGGAAGGTGGAGCACCCAGAGGAGGTGGAGGAAGAGGCACATGGGCTCTTCCAGGGGTACCAGGAGCAGTATGGCAGCCTGGAGCATGAGGAGGTGCAGGTGCTTGGAGGAGACGAAGGAGCAGAAGGAGGTGGTCTTGGAGGAGGCGACCAAAGAGGAGAAGGCTGACTTTGAGTAGGTGAAGCAGAGAAGAGAATAGAAAAGAAGAGGAAGTGCCCCAATATTCCCTTGCCATTGATTGTTTTTCAATAAATAAATACAGGCCGCCTGTATGTTTTTGTGGTGGTTTTCTTCAAACATATGCTTTTTATTAAATACTATGAGGGAGGGTAATGGTTAGAAAATATTTAAAGTTACTTTAAACAACTGTGACAAGAGTCTAAAGACTCAAATGCATTAGGGCTTACTGATGAACAATGAACACAATACATTACAGTTGTAAAAGTAATTAGCCTATGTTACACGGTGGTCCTGATCTACACCCAAGTGTTTTCTATTGCTAATCTAGTGAAAAGTCTCTATATTGATTCAGGCAATACTGAGATAGTTGCCCCTAAATTAAGCTTCTAGTGAAGGGTAAAGTGCTTTGAAGGAGTCATGCATCTACAAAGAATTATATGAAATAGCCTATAAATATAGTTAACGTATAGGCTAACTCACAATCACTGATAAGCATTGTCAAAATACCAAGACATTTTGTGTGACCTATTAAATAGTGTTAGACTAGTGTACTTTTTTTCTCATAAAGAAAGTTAGAGCTTTGCCAAAGAGATACAGTCCAAACTTGTGACTTCACTACAACAATCACTGTACTTGTGACCATTGCCATAATACATCAGTCTAGCTGTACTTCTGGAGACTTCCTCAAGTGTTTTTTCTGACTCGGAAATGGAAAAGATGAAGCATTACCCCTGTAAATAGATGGACGATGGCAATGGAAATTCAGTAAGTGAAGGCTTCTATTCACATGGAGCGATAACCCTGTAGCGTGTCACATGGAGTCAAGGACAACATGAATGACAGGAAATGGCACTGGGGGTCTGGACTGAGCAGAGACATTCCACACTGTAGCTGACATACTGCATCAGTATAACATACTACTTCATTATGTCTCAGAGAGAGAGGCATTCTTCAAGGGGGTCTTCAACCTTTTCTTGTCTAGGGACCCCCGCCCAGACAAACCGGCGACCCAAGGACCCCCATCATACACTGAGTGTACATAAAATTAGGAACACCTGCTCTTTCCATGACAGACTGACCAGGTGAATTCAGGTGAACTCTATAATCCATTATTGATGTCACCTGGTAAATCTACTTCAAATATTTTTAAGCCTTGACACATGGATTGTGTATGTGTACCATTCAGAGGGTGAATGGGCAAGACAAAATATTTTTGTGCCTTTGAATGGGGTATGGTAGTAGGTGCCAGGCACACCGGTTTGAGTGTGTCAAGAACTGCAACACTGCTGGGTTCTTCACGCTCAACAGTTTCCCGCGTGTATCAAGAATGGTCCGCCACCCAAAGGACATCCAGACAACTTGACACAACTGTGGGTAGTCAACATGGACCAGCATCCTTGTGGAACGCTTTCAACACCTTGTAGTCCATGCGTCAACGAATTGAGGCTGTTCTGGGGGCAAAGAGGTGCAACTCAATATTTGGAAGGTGTTCCTAATGTTTTGTACACTCAGTGTATGTTAACAAAACATTACTTTTTTCACATGCCTTGTATTATCATCAGGTGAACGGCAAGAACAAGTAATAAATATTTTTAAATGAATAGATATGGTCAATATTTTATTTTATTTTTACATTATAAACTCTAACATAGCCTATTCGATAGAGAGGTAACTCCAAACACATTTTCGCTAATAGCAGCTGTTTATCTGGTTAAACAAATGTTAGCCATGTGTTGGCAAAAATATATATATATATATATATATATATTACGTCAAGAAAGCTTAACAGCAGCCAGCGGCACTGCAGGATGCTTTTTCAAAGCCTATGGCCGCGTTCCTCTGCCCAAGCGTTGCTGGCGCATGTCAAATCTTACAACACCTGGATAGATATTTTATCAGCTAACCACATGTTATAGCAAAAAATGTGTGTAATTTGCTCAATATTAGGAGTTGAGAAATAAAGTTGACATCATTAGAAAGAAGATATTCTCCTATTTTCTACTGTAGGTATGTCATTCAAAATGTGTCTATTACGTTGTTGCTAGCGATATTCATAAAAACATTTAAATAAAAATATACATTTTCCTTCTTTTTTTTTTTATATATATTTTTTTTCGTGGTCCCCCTGCAGTACATCCGCAGACCCCCGGTTGAAAACCCCTGAGTTAGAAATATGAGTTTAGACTATGAATGTCCGACCTATTAAGTTGAGGTATAGCTAATCTTATTAGGAATGCACATTTTGGTCAATGTTGTTGCCAACTAACCAACCTGCATTACCCGTTAACAAACGGTTAAATTCTTTCCAAACAGTAAAATGACGTGACCAACAGAAAATACTATACTGTGCATGGAAGGAGCAGACATTTTTCATTAAGAGCTTAAAAAACATGTGACAATAGCAAGCCTCTCATATTATTGAACATGCAACTACTGTAATGAATTTGTGGGAAAACACTGTTCCAGAAGACACACCTGATGCGAGCCGTTTCATGTGACAGAGATGAACATCTCCGTTAGAAATAGGGAAAATGTAAATATGAAACAACTAGGATGGGTTGTTAATATGACTAGGATTGTGCCTTTGGCTTCTGGACAACGAAAGAAAGTTGATATGAAAACCAGTAGAACGGGAGAGAAATGCTGTGAAACGTTTTAGGTTGCTAGCTTAGCTGTTGTTGCTAGCTGCTTCGTGCTGCTCCTGTTTTATGACTGATGAGAATTTGTAAAATTCGGACAGAAATTTAATTCCACTAAATGTGGTGACACATAGAACAGGAAGTGCATCATCCTGTGGGTGGGGATATGCAGGAATCGAACACAATGCCTCCAGTGACTATCCTTTGAAAATAGCTGTCCTTGTGGATATCACTGAAACCGTCATCACACCTATTAAACTCAGTGTCATATCCGGCTAGCTAGGATATGCTATTTCCCCTTATGTTTGTGTTTTCAGATGTATTTGAATAGGAGTACGTGCTCAAAGCAGTACTTCTGGGGGAATTTAGGATTGGAGTGCCCAGAGTCACGTATTCCTTTATAGATGACATCCAGGCTACACTTAGGTCACACACACACACACACCCTCTCTGACCTATTTCTCTGTTTGGCTAAATGAATGGGATGGAAATGGCACTCCTTTAGAAACAAACAGGGACAAGGGATTTGTGTGTCACCATGTGTTTAGAGAAGCACATCCCCTTACCACTAGCATACAGTACACACACACACACACACACACACACACACACACACACTAGGGCTGGGAATTGCCAGGGACCACACAATACAATATTATCACGATACTAGGGCTGTCCACGACTAAAATAAATCTTGGTCGACCGAGAGTCGTCCTGTTCTTTCGACCAACCGATTTGTCAAAATGTTTAAACTTAGTTTTCCATTTATAGACAGACACCTACAGTATGTGTTTGAATAAAAACAACTACATATGCACTGAGCTTGTCTGACGCTTGAAGCACACTGTTTGATTAAATAATGAAGACACACAAATGACTCAAAAAAGAGAGTCAGCTGGTCACACTGTGTTAACATTTACATACATTTTAGTCATTTAGCAGACGCTCTTATCCAGAGCGACTTACAGGAGCAATTAGGGTTAAGTGCCTTGCTCAAGGGCACATTTACGTCATTTAGCAGACGCTCTTATCCAGAGCGACTCACCAATTGGTGCGTTCACCCTATAGCCAGTGGGATGACCACTTTACAATTTTGGGGGGGTGAAGGATTACTTTATCCTATCCCAGGTATTCCTTAAAGAGGTGGGGTTTCAAATGTCTCCGGAAGGTGGTGAGCGACTCCGCTGTGTGTGTGTGGGGGGGTGTAGACGGATTACTTTATCCAATCCCAGGTATTCCTTAAAGAGGTGGGGTTTCAAATGTCTCCGGAAGGTGGTGAGCGACTCCGCTGTGTGTGGGGGGGTAGAAGGATTACTTTATCCTATCCCAGGTATTCCTTAAAGAGGTGGGGTTTCAAATGTCTCCGGAAGGTGGTGAGTGACTCCGCTGTGGGGTGGGTGGGGGGGGGTAGAAGGATTACTTTATCCTATCCCAGGTATTCCTTAAAGAGGTGGGGTTTCAAATGTCTCCGGAAGGTGGTGAGCGACTCCGCTGTGTGTGTGGGGGGGTAGAAGGATTGCTTTATCCTATCCCAGGTATTCCTTAAAGAGGTGGGGTTTCAAATGTCTCCGGAAGGTGGTGAGTGACTCCGCTGTCCTGGCGTCGTGAGGGAGCTTGTTCCACCATTGGGGTGCCAGAGCAGCGAACAGTTTTGACTGGGCTGAGCGGGAACTATGCTTCCGCAGAGGAAGGGGAGCCAGCAGGCCAGAGGTGGATGAACGCAATGTCCTCGTTTGGGTGTAGGGACTGATCAGAGCCCGAAGGTACAGAGGTGCCGTTCCCCTCGCTGCTCCAAAGGCAAGCACCATGGTCTTGTAACGGATGCGAGCTTCAACTGGAAGCCAGTGGAGTGTGCGGAGGAGGGGGGTGACGTGAGAGAACTTGGGAAGGTTGAACACCAGACGGGCTGCGGCATTCTGGATGAGTTGTAGGGGTTTAATGGCACATGCAGGGAGGCCAGCCAACAGCGAGTTGCAGTAATCCAGACGGGAGATGACAAGTGCCTGGATTAGGACCTGTGCCACTTCCTGTGTAAGGCAGGGTCGTACTCTCCGAATGTTGTAGAGCATGAACCTGCAGGAGCGGGTCACCGCCTTGATGTTAGCGGAGAACGACAGGGTGTTGTCCAGGGTCACGCCAAGGCTCTTCGCACTCTGGGAGGAGGACACAACGGAGTTGTCCACCGTGATGGCGAGATCATGGAACGGGCAGTCCTTCCCGGGAGGAAGAGCAGCTCCGTCTTGCCAGGGTTCAGCTTGAGGTGGTGATCCGTCATCCATACTGATATGTCTGCCAGACATGCAGAGATGCGATTCGCCACCTGGTTATCAGAAGGGGGAAAGGAGAAGATTAGTTGTGTATCGTCAGCGTAGCAATGATAGGGAGAGGCCGTGTGAGGATATGACAGAGCCAAGTGACTTGGTGTATAGGGAGAAAAGGAGAGGGCCTAGAACTGAGCCCTGGGGGACACCAGTGGTGAGAGCACGTGGTGCGGGAGACAGCTTCTCGCCACGCCACTTGGAGGAGCGACCGGTCAGGTAGGACGCAATCCAGGAGTGAGCCGCGCCGGAGATGCCCAGCTCGGAGAGGGTGGAGAGGAGGATCTGATGGTTCACAGTATCAAAGGCAGCAGACAGGTCTAGAAGGACAAGAGCAGAGGGAGAGAGAGTTAGCTTTAGCAGTGCGGAGAGTCTCCGTGACACAGAGAAGAGCAGTCTCAGTTGAATGACCAGTCCTGAAACCTGATTGGTTTGGATCAAGAAGGTCATTCTGAGAGAGATAGCAAGAGAGTTGGCTAAAGACGGCACGCTCAATAGTTTTGGAAAGAAAAGAAAGAAGGGATACTGGTCTGTAGTTGTTGACATCAGTGGGGTCGAGTGTTGGTTTTTTGAGAAGGGGAGCAACTCTCGCTCTCTTGAAGACGGAAGGGACATGGCCAGCGGTCAAGGATGAGTTGATCAGCGAGGTGAGGTAGGGGAGAAGGTCACCGGAGATGGTCTGGAGAAGGGAGGAGGGGATGGGGTCAAGCGGGCAGGTTGTTGGGCGGCCTGCAGTCACAAGTCGCAGGATTTTATCTGGAGAGAGAGGGGAGAAAGAAGTCAAAGCATAGGGTAGGGCAGTGTGAGCAGGACCAGCAGTGTCATTAGACTTAACAAACGAGGATCGGATGTCGTCAACCTTCTTTTCAAAGTGGTTGACGAAGTCATCCACAGAGAGAGAGGAGGGGGGGAGGATTCAGGAGGGAGGAAAATGTGGCAAAGAGCTTCCTAGGGTTAGAGGCAGATGCTTGGAATTTAGAGTGGTAGAAGGTGGCCTTAGCAGCAGAAACAGATGAAGAAAATGTAGAGAGGAGGGAGGAAAAGATGCCAGGTCGGCAGGGAGTTTAGTTTTCTTCCATTTCCGCTCCGCTGCCCGGAGCTCTGTTCTGTGAGCTCGCAATGAGTCATCAAGCCACGGAGCTGTAGGGGAGGACCGAGCCGGCCGGGAGGATAGGGGACACAGAGAGTCAAAGGATGCAGAAAGGGAGGAGAGGAGGGTTGAGGAGGCAGAATCAGGAGATTGGAGGGAGAAGGATTGAGCAGAGGGAAGAGATGATAGGACACATGACAGCAAGTGCTTGTGTGACTGGCACACGTCTCGCTGTCCTCCCTACTGCAGCGAAAAGGCACCACAGCAATTGTTTATTGTGCTGTCTGTACTGAAGCTGCAACATCATTTCAGCCATTTAGTTTCTTACTTGCTTCTGACTGAAAGGTTCTGCTCCCAAAATCTCTAATTTGTTTACGAAAAACATTCCCTAAAAACCCTTGCACTTTTTACGTGAAACACGTAAACATCGCATGCATGTGACCAATAGGGCCTGACCTATAGCCTATCATAATCACATCAATAAATTGGATACGGAGGACGTGAAAAATAATCTGTGGAAGACATTTGACTTAGTTGTGCAAACTACTGAAGATCAAGAAAAAGGAGGATATAGGAGCAAGCACTGCGTGAGTATTGTGCCAAACAGTTGCTGACGCCTTGCTCCCGGACAAGCTAAACACCTTCTACTTCTTCAGAGTAGCCACCCTTTGCCTTGATGACAGCTTTGCACACTTTTGGCATTCTCTCAACCAGCTTCACCTGGAATGCTTTTCCAACAGTCTTGAATGAGTTCCCACATATGCTGAGCACTTGTTGGCTGCTTTTCCTTCACTCTGCGGTCCGACTCATCCCAAACCATCTCAATTGGGTTGAGGTCGGGTGATAGTGGAGGCCAGGTCACCTGATGCAGCACTCCATCACTCTCGTTCTTGGTCAAATAGCCCTTAGACAGCCTGGAGGTGTGTTGGGTCATTGTCCTGTTGAAAAACAAATTATAGTCCCACTAAGCGCAAACCAGATGGGATAGCTGCAGAATGCTGTGGTAGCCATGCTGGTTAAGTGTGCCTTGAATTCTAAATAAATTACTGACAATGTCACCAGCAAAGTACCCCCACCCCATCACACCTCCTCCTCCATGCTTCACGGTGGGAACCACACATGCAGAGATAATCCGTTCACCTACTCTGCGTCTCACAAAGACAAGGCGGTTGGAACCAAAAATCTCATCAGGAGTCATCAGACCAAAGGACAGATTTCCACCGGTCTAATGTCCATTGCTCGTGTTTCTTGGCCCAAGCAAGTCTCTTCTTATTGGTGTCCTTTAGTAATGGTTTATTTGCAGCAATTCGACCATGAAGGCCTTATTCACGCAGTCTCCTCTGAACAGTTGATGTTGAGATGTGTCTGTTACTTGAACTCTGTGAAGCATTTATACACAAATTAGGAACACCTGCTCTTTCCATGACATACTGACCAGGTGAATCCAGGTGAAAGCTATGATCCCTTATTGATGTCACTTGTTAAATCCACTTCAAAATCAGTGTAGATGAAGGGGAGGAGACAGTTGAGACAATTGAGACATGGATTGTGTATGTGTGCTAATCAGAGAGTGAATGAGCAAGACAAAATATTTAAGTACCTTTGAACGGGGTATGGTAGTAGGTGCCAGGCGCACCGGTTTGTGTGTGTCAAGAACTGCAACGCTGCTGGGTTTTTCACGCTCAACAGTTTCCCGTGTGTATCAAGAATGGTCCACCACTCAAAGGATATCCAGCCAACTTGACACATGTGTGGGAACCATTGGAGTCAACATGGGCCAGCATCCCTGTGGAACGCTTTCGACACCTTGTAGAGTCCATGCCCTGAGGAATTGAGGCTGTTCTGGGGGCAAAAGGGGGTGCAACTCTATATTAGGAAGGTGTTCCTAATGTTTTGTACACTCAGTGTATATTATGAACGGACAGACTCACTCAGATACAAATCAAATGGACACACAAATGCTGAGCTACGGCAGTCAGTGTGATGCATATACAGTGGGGAAAAAAAGTATTTAGTCAGCCACCAATTGTGCAAGTTCTCCCACTTAAAAAAGATGAGAGAGGCCTGTAATTTTCATCATAGGTACACGTCAACTATGACAGACAAAATGAGGAAAAAAAAATCCAGAAAATCACATTGTAGGATTTTTTATGAATTTATTTGCAAATTATGGTGGAAAATAAGTATTTGGTCAATAACAAAAGTTTCTCAATACTTTGTTATATACCCTTTGTTGGCAATAACACAGGTCAAACATTTTCTGTAAGTCTTCACAAGGTTTTCACACACTGCTGCTGGTATTTTGGCCCATTCCTCCATGCAGATCTCCTCTAGAGCAGTGATGTTTTGGGGCTGTCGCTGGGCAACACGGACTTTCAACTCCCTCCAAAGATTTTCTATGGGGTTGAGATCTGGAGACTCCAGGACCTTGAAATGCTTCTTACGAAGCCACTCCTTCGTTGCCCGGGCGGTGTGTTTGGGATCATTGTCATGCTGAAAGACCCAGCCATGTTTCATCTTCAATGCCCTTGCTGATGGAAGGAGGTTTTCAATCAAAATCTCACGATACATGGCCCCATTCATTCTTTCCTTTACACGGATCAGTCGTCCTGGTCCCTTTGCAGAAAAACAGCCCCAAAGTATGATGTTTTCACTCCCATGCTTCACAGTAGGTATGGTGTTCTTTGGATGCAACTCAGCATTCTTTGTCCTCCAAACACGACGAGTTGAGTTTTTACCAAAAAGTTATATTTTGGTTTCATCTGACCATATGACATTCTCCCAATCCTCTTCTGGATGCACTCTAGCAAACTTCAGACGGGCCTGGACATGTACTGGCTTAAGCAGGGGGACACGTCTAGCACTGCAGGATTTGAGTCCCTGGCGGCGTAGTGTGTTACTGATGTTAGGCTTTGTTACTTTGGTCCCAGCTCTCTGCAGGTCATTCACTAGGTCCCCCCGTGTGGTTCTGGGATTTTTGCTCACCGTTCTTGTGATCATTTTGACCCCACGGGGTGAGATCTTGCGTGGAGCCCCAGATCGAGGGAGATTATCAGTGGTCTTGAATGTCTTCCATTTCCTAATAATTGCTCCCACAGTTGATTTCTTCAAACCAAGCTGCTTAAGCTATTGCAGAGTCAGTCTTCCCAGCCTGGTGCAGGTCTACAATTTTGTTTCTGGTGTCATTTGACAGCTCTTTGGTCTTGGCCATAGTGGAGTTTGGAGTGTGACTGTTTGAGGTTGTGGACAGGTGTCTTTTATACTCGAAAACAAGTTCAAACAGGTGCCATTAATACAGGTAACGAGTGGAGGACAGAGGAGCCTCTTAAAGAAGAAGTTACAGGTCTGTGAGAGCCAGAAATCTTGCTTGTTTGTAGGTGACCAAATACTTATTTTCCACCATAATTTGCAAATAAATTCATTAAAAAATCCTACAATGTGATTTTCTGGATTTTCTTTTCCAATTTGTCTGTCATAGTTGACGTGTACCTATGATGAAAATGACAGGCCTCTCTCATCTTTTTTAAGTGGGAGAACTTGCACAATTGGTGGCTGACTAAATACTTTTTTCCCCCACTGTAGCTGTAGAAAGAAGTCAGCTGTTCAGTAGCCTTAAGTTAGTATACAGAGCAGACCACAGTTCTGAGGTCAGTAGTCCACTGGTAAAACTATCTAGGCCTAAGTTCTTATCTGTTGATGAACAGAGCACAGGTCTGACGTCAGTCGTCCAGTGGTAAAACTAAGCTCTTACCTCTTGATGAGCTTGATGGACTTGAAGGCCTCGTCCATGTTGCCGATGGTCAGGTAGAAGCTGAAGTTGAGCATGGCATCGTGGGTGGCCTTTTCACAGTTCTCTAGGCCCTGAATGTCCAGGAGGGCTCGTCTGGACACCATGTGGGGGGACTGGGCAGCTGGGGCCGGGGCTGGTGATGGGGCTGTTGCCTGGGCCAGGGATGGAGATGGGGTGGGGTGGGGACTGGAGCTAGTGCTGGGGCCTCCTCTGCCTCTGGATCCCTCTCACCAGGCTGGGTGTGGATGAGATGTCCAAGTATTAGCTATTTCAATACAATGTGACTTCAGAGATAATATTTTACGCTCCATGTGCTCTAGTTATCTCATCCCTGATTATGAAGATTCCCCACACAAACAATACTAATGTATAACTTAACCATGTGGTTTGCATTTTACTGATGAACCCTTTAGAGAAAAATAGAGATAGATTCATTGTCCAAATTCAACAGAATTGGTTGGGGTGGGTTAAGATACTGATATTCTCTCGGTAGACTCTTTTTTCCGGAGATAGTGGATCTTTAAGCATTTTCTATTATAGCGTGATAACATTCAATACTGGCAGCCGACTCGATTACACACAGGTAGGATGAAAGCATTTGGCTGCTTGACTAGGAAGGGACACACACACGCACGCTACTGTAGCGACACTCAGTCCTTTATCATAGAAAGATTAGGCTCAATGAAAGGAAACTTCCTCTGATATGAGACCTCAGGCTATTAGGGAAACACAGACAAGAAAGGCATAGCAACAAAAGCAGTGGAAATAGACATCAACTGTAAGAACACATTGACCTATCCAACCAGTGGAGTAGGGTGTGTAAGCCACAGATATCCTATTCAATTCTATATTACAAGCTACAAACATGGACCTTACACATCTGACCTATCTAAATACAGTGGTGTATTCCTGTTAGATTAATTTGTATTTTAAGAATAATGACTAAAGGATTTCACCCCAAATACAGTATAAATGTGTGAACTGTGTTAGAATTATAATGTATTGTCAACCTACTAACAGAGGGGGCGGGACTAAACATTCCAGGGTGAAGGGGACTGAGAAAACGGGTTACAGGGGCCTCCTAGAGGTGGGGCGGAGCAGGGTGCGTTTGTGTGTCGAGGTATAAAACAGAGTGTATGGGTTTTGGCGCCAGAGCTCTCCATGAATAAAGATACAGATAATCCTTGTTGGTTGTGGACCTTGAATCATTTATGATTAAAACCAGAGCCTTACAACCTCTGGTAATGATTCAAGCTTAGGTTGAATTAGAGATAGAAATTCTCTTAACAATTCCTACTATGTAAAAACACATTTCACTTTGGATGGTCTAGATTAGAATCTAGATTACATTGTTTGTTAATCATTATAACCCAATGGAGGCTTTACAATGCTACTAGAGGGGTAGGAGGACTATGGAAGAGCAGAGGAGATTCACAGCACTGCCTAACTGGAGGGGCAGTAGATACTCACTTCCGGTAAAAGATACCACCCCTCCAAACAACAGCTTGTGGAATGGAAGTAAGCACACACAGACAGACATCCACATGAAATATTACAAATTCACATACACTCAAGAAAGAGAGGAAGAAGAGATCAAGCAAAGATGAGGTAGAATGAAAAGAAAAGACTGACAGACTTTTGTGAAGATAACCTCTGAGGGATAGGATGTGGAAGAGAGAGAGACAACAGGTAATTTAGGCCTACTGAAAATCCTGATAACTGTCTAAATAATTAAAACAGTTCGTCATAGAGTGTCCTAAACACACAACACGTGAAACATCAGATGCCAATATATATATATTGTTATGTCACGAGAGGCTACACAGCTTTCAGCGGGGATTGCTCAAGTAGTGCAAGGAGACCAGGTTCAACCAAAACAAGGATTTTATTAAAGGTCTTGGGGAAACTAACGAAAGTATAACACAATACTGTTCTCTGGTGGCTCTTAAGGGCTAACAGTTCAGGGATGTCTCTTCCACATCCAAAATCATACCTCTCCCTCGCCCAAATAACTTTCCCCAGTCTTACTGTCTTCCACGTTGCAGCTAGTGGCCAACCCAGCAAAACGTCCTTCCAAATGTCCCACACGTATTTCCACAGGTGCATATATCCAAAGGTGAGTATTTCCCAAAGGTAAGTATCTCCAAATCCTTATATTCCCTCATGGAAGTGGACGTGCAGCACTCTTGTCCTCCAGAGAGCCCAGGTTGGAGACTGTGTCTCTTCCCTTCCCAAACCTTCAGCTCATCAGCTCCTCATTTGTTTCAGCTGCGTGGGAAGATTGGCCATAGAGGGGTGGAGTTCCCGACCATACCAGCAGATGGAGCCATAGCTGTCTGGGTTTGCAGCCACCTCAGGGGATGTAACGTCCCTCCAGGACACAGCCTCTCGTGACATCACACATCCCCCTCCTCGGGACCGACGTCCCTCGTCGGTAAAGGCAGCGAAGAAGGCATCACGCCGGGAGAGGGCGTCCGCATTGCCGTGGTGCTTGCCAGACTGCTCTCTCTCTTCAACTCCTCCAACTCTAGGACCAGGGACTCAGCCTCCTGTTGTCTCTCCTTGAGTTTCTTACTGAACGCATCAGCCTTGGTTTTAGCAGAGTTTAGCTTCTGTTGAGCAGCTTTCAGTTCCTTCTCTCTCTCTGCCTCCGCATTCTTCATCTTGTTCTCCAACACCTTGTACTTCTCCTCTGCCTTCTTCTGGACCTCCTTACTCCTGCGCAGGGTCTCCTCACACTCCTCGATGGTCCTGCGCAGCCTCTCCAGCTCCTCCTGTTGCTTAGGGAAGGAGCTCTGTTGAGTTTAGCCTGAGGATATCTAACTCTTCTGTCTTCATGTCTAACTGTTGCTTTAACAAACGATACCTCTCAGCGGTCCCCTTCAGACCAGACAGTTCTTTGTCCAGATTCTGTAGCTCCGTCTCTGTGTCGGTCTGGGCACCTGCCATCCCTATCAGAGCCCGGGGCGGGAGTGAGTAACTCGGAGGATTGCACCGGAGCCTTCCCAGGATGAGTCTTGCCTCTCCGTTTCCGAGGTACTGGGTTATCCTCTCCTGAGACTCTCTCCAGAGTGGGTAAAAGGCTGGGCAGTCTCGTCCAATTAGGACAGGGACGGGGAGGGAATCAACCACCCCGCCGTCGTGTGTATGGTTCCCCGTGTGCTGGTCATTGTAAGTTCAGTAATGGGGTATTCTCTGGTGTCCCCATGGACACAGGGAAACTGGGAGGACTTTCCCCGGGGGTCAGACACGTTGGGCCCACCAAATCCTTACGCACCAGGGTGGCCCGGCTACCAGAATCCAGTAAGGCCTCCACATCATGGTGATTCACAGTTACCGGGCAGGTGGGGGTCGATCTGGGCCGCCATCTACGACTCCCAAGAGCGAGGCAAACGGTGTGTGGGTGCTGAGCTGGAGGACTCCGCAGTGGGCATAGGTTCATCGGCTGGTTTCCCACACTGCCAGGAGATATGTCCCATCTCCCCACACCGGTAACACTGTCGAGTTTCCCCCTCCTGGTGTACTCTTCTTGGACCCGCCTGGTTTCTGGCTCCCCCTGGAGCCGGGATAAGTCCTGACGTGGCTGGGTTCGAGACCTTGGGGTCCTTTGGACGGGTTCTTCCCATTTGGGGTGGGGCCGCACTCCTGGGGTCTTTTGGGAAGCATTCAGCATCTCCGCTGTGGCCTGGTACTTTTCCACAGCTTCCACGGTCAGATCAGCCGTGGTCAAGGCCTGTTGACTGATGAACCGTTTTGCCTCATAAGGCAGGGCGCGTGAGTACTCGATCCACCACAACGGCCTCCTACCACCGCCGCTGCTGTATTCCTCTGCGGATCCAGCCATTCTTGCGGTTCGGACAAGTTCATGCATCTGCGCCCGAGGAGGTTGGTCTGGTTGGAAGGTCCAACTGTGAAAGCGCTAGGCCATACCAAACTTTGTGAGTCCATATCTGCTGAGGATCTCAGACTTCAGGGCATCATAGTCAGTAACCTGGTCAGGGCCCAGGTCCCGGACAGCATTCAGCGATTCCCCGGTTAGAAAGGGGGCTAACAGACCAACCCACTGTTGCTTGGGCCAGGCTTCCCTAGTGGCCGTGGCCTCAAATGCATGCAGGTATGCCTCAATGTCATCGGTAGCTCCCATCTTAGATATAAAGTCACTTGCCTTTATTGGGCGGGTATTTTGGACCACCCTCTGTCTCTGCAACTGCAATTCCTCTGCCTTCAGAAGGTTGGCTTTCTTTTGCTCCTCCAAGAGAGCCACGTTTGCTTGCATCTGGGCTTGCTGGCCAGCAACAAGGGCTTTCAATATGTCCTCCATTTCAGTCAAACGGGGAGCCTACGGCCAACTTGGAAAACTGGGTGATCAAACCTTCGGTATCCTCCTCTGACATGCACTATTAACGCTTGAGCGTGCCCGTATTCTCCACCATCTGTGACGTCACGAGAGGCTACACAGCTTTCAGCGGGATTGCTCAAGTAGTGCAAGGAGACCAGGTTCAACCAAAACAAGGATTTTATTAAAGGTCTTGGGAAACTAACGAAAGTATAACACAATACTGTTCTCTGGTGGCTCTTAAGGGCTAACAGTTCAGGGATGTCTCTTCCACATCCAAAATCATACCTCTCCCTCGCCCAAATAACTTTTCCCCAGTCTTACTGTCTTCCACGTTGCAGCTAGTGGCCAACCCAGCAAAAACGTCCTTCCAAATGTCCCACGTATTTCCACAGGTGCATATATCCAAAGGTGAGTATTTCCCAAAGGTAAGTATCTCCAAATCCTTATATTCCTCATGGAAGTGGACGTGCAGCACTCTTGTCCTCCAGAGAGCCCAGGTTGGAGACTGTGTCTCTTCCCTTCCCAAACCTTCAGCTCATCAGCTCCTCATTTGTTTCAGCTGCGTGGGAAGATTGGCCATAGAGGGGTGGAGTTCCCGACCATACCAGCAGATGGAGCCATAGCTGTCTGGGTTTGCAGCCACCTCAGGGGATGTAACGTCCCTCCAGGACACAGCCTCTCGTGACATCACAATATATATATATATATATATTTTTTAAACATTTTAATCATTTAGCAGACGCTCTTATCCAGAGTGTTGAAAGCACCATCCTCTATCAACTGAGCCACAGTCA
This sequence comes from Coregonus clupeaformis, assembly GCF_020615455.1. Taxonomy (NCBI): domain Eukaryota; kingdom Metazoa; phylum Chordata; class Actinopteri; order Salmoniformes; family Salmonidae; genus Coregonus; species Coregonus clupeaformis. The sequence goes on along the minus strand of NW_025537052.1, from coordinate 13,493 downwards.
TGGTAAAGGCCCATCAACACCAAGGACAATAACGATAAACTTAACATAACTATAAAATGTTAGCGAGCATCCACACTAGAGGATTTTTTTATAGTTTATCATTCTAAAGTACACCTGTCAATCAAGTGATCAACGCATCCTACCGCTACGCTGTAGGCCTATTAACAAGGTGGTATCACAGACCATTCAGTGCCTTCAGGGTGTGTTCATTGGCATAGTGACAACTGCAAATAATAATAAAATGCACATGTAATGAAAAATCATACAGAAACTTGGTTTTAAAGTTAGCAATTCAACAAACGTCATCGCTGCAGTCATCGCTCAAGTGGTTTGCAGGTGATTTCCATTTTTCTTAAGGTTTTTCTTTTTTCACTGTGCTCAACACTCTCTCTGTCCAATGCAACCATTTGCAATGCATCAGCACAACACTGTTATCATCACCGGTCAAAGTGATCACACCAACGCACTGCACTCTCTCTCCTTAAACTTTCCCCGACAGGTCGTTTGGCCTATGCTGTATTTACATTCAGCATGAAACAAAACCAAGCCTGCTTTTCTCCTCGAGTAGGCTATTAGGCCAAGTATAATAATAAATGTCTAACAAGCTATTGTAGCCTATAGCTTTTCCTAGAACTCAACTAGAAGAGGAATAGCGGAGGCTTGTGTAGCCTATAGCCATTTACGCACGGGAACAGCTGAAAGAGAGAGGCTAGAGATGTGTAGCCAAGTAAGAAGCTAATAATTAGCTAAATATTAGGCCATTCATTAGCTAAATATTAGGGCTATACATATTTACCTGACAAACTGCAAGAATAAAAGTTATCAGATTATGAAATGCCACATGCACTGCAGTCCCCAGGCACGGCAAAGCTCCACTATTGATTAGGCCTACGTTTCGACCTAGGCTACAACAACACAATGCAATGAGGAATTCTATTATTGTTTTCAAGTGAGTACAATTATTGTGTACGCTGTAAACTGCAGTGAATAACTGCTCAAACGCCCTGCGCTTTGAATGCATGTTTCATTCCAAAATAACTGCCTCGGCCTGATTATGCAACTATTTGGATCAGTTATGGGTCTATTCTCAACAGTTTAAAAAGAACCAGAAAGGTACATTAGCAGGCCACTCATATGGTGTTTTTTGTCTGGATACTGTACCATAGGAAGATATGGGCATCTTCTGATACTGAGATGCACTGTCTGTTGTGGATCTTTAGTCTCCCAAGTCATCCTATAATAAAGGTGGCCACCAATATGCTTACATGCCCAGTTATTCAGGAAAGCTCACTGTGCGCTTTGCCCCATCTCCTCTCCCCTCCGGGCGGCTATTCCTCACACCCCTAGAACGCTTCAATAGAACAGGTTTTTGATTGGTTGTTGACGTTGTATCGTTGGGGGGACTGGGGGAAAAAAATAGCTCTGAAAGTGATCCCAACAATAGCTATCGGTATCGTTCTCCACTGTTTTTGTAGTTATCGTTGTAGTGTCGACACTGCTGTTCACTTGAATTAGAACAACTTCTATTTTCTTATCGCTATACTTATTGCTATAGTTTACATTTACGTCATTTAGCAGATGCTGTTATCCAGAGCGACTTACAAATTGGTGCATTCACCTTATAGCCAGTGGGATAACCACTTTATTTGTTATTTTTTAATATTTTTTTTGGGGGTGGGTTGGGGTAAGGGGGGGTAGAAGGATTACTTTATCCTATCCCAGGTATTCCTTAAAGAGGTGGGGTTTCAAATGTCTCCGGAAGATGATGAGTGACTCCGCTGTCCTGGCGTCGTGAGGGAGCTTGTTCCACCATTGGGGTGCCAGAGCAGCGAACAGTTTTGACTGGGCTGAGCGGGAACTATGCTTCCGCAGAGGTAGGGGAGCCAGCAGGCCAGAGGTGGATGAAACGCAATGCCCTCGTTTGGGTGTAGGGACTGATCAGAGCCTGAAGGTACGGAGGTGCCGTTCCCCTCACAGCTCCGTAGGCAAGCACCATGGTCTTGTCAGCAGATGCGAGCTTCCAGTGGAGTGTGCGGAGGAGCGGGGTGACGTGAGAGAACTTGGGAAGGTTGAACACCAGACGGGCTGCGGCATTCTGGATGAGTTGTAGGGGTTTAATGGCACAGGCAGGGAGCCCAGCCAACAGCGAGTTGCAGTAATCCAGACGGAGATGACAAGTGCCTGGATTAGGACCTGTGCCGCTTCCTGTGTAAGGCAGGGTCTACTCTCCGAATGTTGTAGAGCATGAACCTACAGGATCGGGTCACCGCCTTGATGTTAGCGGGGGAACGACAGGGTGTTGTCCAGGGTCACACCAAGGCTCTTTGCACTCTGGGAGGAGGACACAATGGAGTTGTCAACCGTGATGGCGAGATCATGGAACGGGCAGTCCTTCCCCGGGAGGAAGAGCAGCTCCGTCTTGCCAAGGTTCAGCTTGAGGTGGTGATCCGTCATCCATACTGATATGTCTGCCAGACATGCGATTCGCCACCTGGTTATCAGAAGGGGGAAAGGAGAAGATTAGTTGTGTGTCGTCTGCGTAGCAATGATAGGAGAGGCCATGTGAGGATATGACAGAGCCAAGTGACTTGGTGTATAGCGAGAATAGGAGAGGGCCTAGAACTGAGCCCTGGGGGACACCAGTGGTGAGAGCACGTGGTGCGGAGACAGCTTCTCGCCACGCCACTTGGTAGGAGCGACCGGTCAGGTAGGACGCAATCCAAGAGTGAGCCGCGCCGGAGATGCCCAGCTCGGAGAGGGTGGAGAGGAGGATCTGATGGTTCACAGTATCAAAGGCAGCAGACAGGTCTAGAAGGACAAGAGCAGAGGAGAGAGAGTTAGCTTTAGCAGTGCGGAGAGCCTCCGTGACACAGAGAAGAGCAGTCTCAGTTGAATGACCAGTCTTGAAACCTGACTGGTTTGGATCAAGAAGGTCATTCTGAGAGAGATAGCAAGAGAGGGATCGAGGGTTGGTTTTTTGAGAAGGGGTGCAACTCTCGCTCTCTTGAAGACGGAAGGGACATAGCCAGCGGTCAAGGATGAGTTGATCAGCGAGGTGAGGTAAGGGAGAAGGTCACCGGAAATGGTCTGGAGAAGAGAGGAGGGGATAGGGTCAAGCGGGCAGGTTGTTGTGCGGCCGGCCGTCACAAGTCGCAAGATTTTATCTGGAGAGAGAGGGGAGAAAGAAGTCAAAGCATAGGGTAGGGCAGTGTGAGCAGGACCAGCAGTGTCATTTGACTTAACAAACGAGGATCGGATGTCGTCAACCTTCTTTTCAAAATGGTTGACGAAGTCATCCACAGAGAGGGAGGAGGGGGAGGGGAGGAGGATTCAGCAGGGAGGAGAAGGTGGCAAAGAGCTTCCTAGGGTTAGAGGCAGATGCTTGGAATTTAGAGTGGTAGAAAGTGGCCTTAGCAGCAGAAACAGATGAAGAAAATGTAGAGAGGGGAGGGAGTGAAAAGATGCCAGGTCCGCAGGGAGTCTAGTTTTCCTCCATTTCCGCTCGGCTGCCCGGAGCCCTGTTCTGTGAGCTCGCAATGAGTCATCAAGCCACGGAGCTGGAGGGGAGGACCGAGCCAGCCGGGAGGATAGGGGACATAGAGAGTCAAAGGATGCAGAAAGGGAGGAGAGGAGGGTTGAGGAGGCAGAATCAGGAGATTGGAGGGAGAAGGATTGAGCAGAGGGAAGAGATGATAGGATGGAAGAGGAGAGAGTAGCGGGACAGAGAGAGCGAAGGTTGCAACGGCGCATTACCATCTGAGTAGGGGCAGAGTGAGTAGTGTTGGAGGAGAGCGAGAGAGAAAAGGATACAAAGTAGTGGTCGGAGACATGGAGGGGAGTTGCAGTGAGATTAGTAGAAGAACAGCATCTAGTAAAGATGAGGTCAAGCGTATTGCCTGCCTTGTGAGTAGGGGGGGACGGTGAGAGGGTGAGGTCAAAAGAGGAGAGGAGTGGAAAGAAGGAGGCAGAGAGAAATGAGTCAAATGTAGACGTAGGGAGGTTGAAGTCCCCCAGAACTGTGAGGGGTGAGCCATCCTCAGGAAAGGATTTTGCTAACAAAATTGCAAAAGGGTTTTCTAATGATCAATTAGCCTTTTAAAATGATAAACTTGGATTAGCAAACACAACGTGCCATTGGAACAGAGGACTGATGGTTGCTGATAATGGGCCTCTGTACGCCTATGTAGATATTCCATTAAAAATCTGCCGTTTCCAGCTACAATAGCCATTTACAACATCAACAATGTCTACACTGTATTTCTGATCAATTAGATGTTATTTTAATGGACAAAAAAATTGCTTTTCTTTCGAAAAAAAGGACATTTCTAAGTGACCCCAAACTTTTGAACGGTAGTGTATAATTATGTTATTCAGATAACCTAGCAAATAAACAAACCAAATAGGCTAATTTCCTTGAATCATTCAATGTTGCATTACCATAGGCCCATTGTATTTTCACAACAAAATTAGCCTGTTTTGTTTGTTTTATTTTGCCAATCATACTCTAGTTAAACCACTGATTATAATTAAATAATAATGGTGATAATATAGAAAATATTCTGGGAATCCTACATGTTACTTGCGTATACTACACCAGAAAACATGATTTGGAGGATCATTAGCTTCTTTTTAAATTGCATAGCCTGTCGGAAGGCAGCAGGTGCGACAAATGGACTACCAAATAGATGGTTGTTGAATGTCAGAGAAAGAGAGGCCCAGCCATGCATAATCGCAATATTTAAAATCAAATCAAATTTTATTTGTCACATGCGCCGAATACAACAGGTGTAGACTTACCGTGAAATGCTTACATATAAACTACAATCGTGGGAAAACGTAGTTTGGAAAGCAATTGGCTATTGCTTCAAAGAGAAGGCAATGCAAATACTAAATTGTCATTTAGTTATCAAAGTTCTCAACATAATTGAGCTAACAGTATTATTGGCACCAGCAGAGCATCGGTCATATCTCCGTTGAGTGTGCATATTCACTGTCTTTATCATTGGGTCAGTGCCACTTGAAAGTCATATTAAAAAAGATTCTGCTAATCTCTCCAGTCAAATAAAGTGTCGTAGAATTGTATGAAATGTTTTTATAAAAGGCCACATTTTTCCCGTGCAAAGAAATGAAAAGAAACATAGGCCTATCTGTTATAGCCTAGGTCTACTTCACCAGGCGCTGCATTGAACAGTCTTTTTTGCAAACAGTGATTAGAGTTAAATTATTAGCCTAAATTATGACTATCCAATTTACTAATAACATTAGGAATAGTCAGCTATCTTACATAAGTCTGCAAAGGTGATGATGCATGGAATGCTTTATATTTTTTTATGGTGAAAATTAGCTTCCCCAAACTTGAGACTCATAGGAGTTGCTGGCAAGATAACACAAACAGATCTGGGACTAGGCTAATGACTGTATATACTGTGTAATAGTAATCTACCATAGCACTCCATTTGCACACATTTTCACAACACCAGTATTCTTCATTCCTACCTTTGGCTGTGCAGTAGGAGACACAGTTCAACACCTCTCCTTTCTCAAAGCCCAGGCTCTCATCCAGAGAGAGAACACAGTTGTCATCCCTCTCCAAGTCCCAGAGCCTACAACACAATGTATGTCAGCGCCACAATGTATGTCAGCGCCACAATGTATGTCAGCGCCACAATGTATGTCAGCGCCACAATGTATGTCAGCGCCAGAGTGTGTGTGTGTGTGGGTCTGACCTGATGACCTGTTCCCCTATAGCTGTGATGAGAAGGCCTGTCTCTGTCGAAACGATATCTGCGCTTTGGTCACTCTTTCCACTCAGCTTCCCCTGTGACAACAGAACACATAAACACACAAAGTCACACACATATATCCACACACACACTTGAATTGAACGGACTGCGACACTAATCTGTGTACGCGACCAATACAATTATATTAAAATTGACTGTGACACTGTACCTTCATGAGCTCCTGGGCTCCCCCCTCAGGTCTCAGAGTGTACTGCAACAGCAAAAGGGTTTCCGTGACAACGGCTAGGACACCTCTCCTCTTCAGATAGAAGAGCTTCTGGATGGAGCCATCCACACGGAGCACTGGGCTGCTCCTGCCACACTCATCCACAGTGTACCTTACCCGGACACAGAGAGGCACAGAGTCAATACACACTCACCTAGGCTAGCACAGTGACAGTGCTGCTTCAATTTCACCGGGCAGTGCACCAAACCTAAACACACACTAACCGTTGAGGGCCTGTTTCAGAGGAATATCTCTACAGCCCCAGAGGTGAGAGGTCTCAGACACGCATGCACGTACACATTCAAACACACACACACACGTAAGGGAACAACGCAGGTAAAAACACTAATCGTTTGACAGCGTCTCCAACCGTCTGCCGTGCTGAGGTAGAGCACCAGTCCCTCCTGAGGGCCCATCTTGAGCGGTGCTCCCTTCCCAGCCTTCCTCCAGTTGAGCATGTCCAGGGCACTCTCGTCCCCACCCACTGCCCCACCCACCGCCCATGCCAGCATCGCCACATGTCTGGAACCAACCACAACCACAGTTAGCATCATACACGGGGACAGGAGCTTAGTAGAATGGTTTCCATAGTATACATTGTCACTCTGACCCTAACCTGAATCCCAGATCTGTTTATGTGGTCTTGCCAAATAGCTAAGGTCTTTCAAATGTTATTCTGACCCAGTGAATAAGCAAAACCATTTTCTAGCCAGTACCCAGTCTTGAGCAAGACTCAAGAGGAACAACTTTAACTGCAGTGCACCAGTGGGTTTGGTTCCCGACCAACAATTTGGGAAACATTGCCAGGCTTAACTTACACTTGGCGTTTATATGCTTAACAGCAGGTCGAGACAGTGCTATTGACTGACAACCAAAGCTAATTTTGCAACAGTGACAATACGGATACAATCAGTCATCCTTGCTTTAAATAACTTTGCATAATTTGTGTTTGTGCCAAGGAATAGTTGCATAAAACCACATGGCATGCACTCTAAAATCTTCATCCACATAGAGTATATAAATTGAGGCATCTCTTTGTCATAAGCTTATGCAGAACAATTGCCTGCTCTGACTCAGAACCTTTTGGGGTACTTAAAGAGTTGTAGTTACTCACTCTCCCGGAGGTGCTGGTCTGAAGATACAGTAGGTTAAAGGCTTGGTATAGTCATGCTTCACTATGTGACCTCCGTGGAGTCTTCCTTAGGCGTCCACCTTCCATAAAGCCAGGACTCCCATCTACACAGATCAACGACAGCACATTCACACACACACACCAAAGACTGAAGAGGACTATGAGAATATCTCCACTTTGAAAATGTGGTGTGTGTGTGACCGTGTGTCTGCAACGTCTGTGTTCACACGCACTCACCTGATCCTCGGTGACCAGACGGCTGCCGGAGCTGCTCCACAGGGTGATGCAGGCGCTGTGTGTGGTGGGCAGCTGTGTCTGCTCCCCCAGAGGGTGAGTGAGCAGCAGCACCTCGCCCGTCTCCCAGCCCAGAGCCTTGGTGGGGTGCCAGCGCAGCACTGTGGGCTGGAAGGGACGATCCCCGTGGCAGTTACCTACGTGCTCCCCCTACACAATGATAGGAGAACAGTTCTATCAATGCATTAGTAGCAGTTTCATACTCGTCTACATCAAAGCTATAAAACAGTGGATGACCCAACATCAATGAAGGACAAGGAGTTTTCTATCTTTCAGTGTGTATTGGGGTTAAAAGTGCAGTGCGTCATTTGATCAATTGCAGAACACCGGCAGATTGAGGACAGGGTGGATGCAACTCTGACCAAATGCTGTGTGTGGTAAAGGGGCTCACCTGTTGGAGGAAGAGGTTGATGTTGCCCCCGGTAGTGGGGCTGTTGGAGGCCACTGCTAGTACAGGCTGAGTCTGATGCCATGCCACCTGAGAGGAGGCCCCGCTAGATTCAGGGGCCTCAATACAGTGATCAAAGTACACCAACATGTCCCCTGATCTGTGGAGAGAAGAGGTCGGAAGGAGAGAAGGAACATTAGGAGGAGGAATGAAGAATGAGGAGGAGAGAGGTCCCAAGAAAACTTACATTGTAATATGTCACTTATGTGTTGCATCAAGTGACTTGATCAGATAACCAAGCAACAGATTAACTACTGCTGCTGCTAAGCAAGTTAGCTAGAAACTGCTTGAATGATGTCCCTGACATTTGTAGCTAGATAGCTAAGTTAACTTAGCTAGCTAATACAAACAGACATGTCTGTACAAAAGGGTCCCCTGGTTATTTGTGACCGTTATGTGGATTACTGGACAAAACTAATAGCAAAAGACAAGCTAGCTACAGTTGAAGTCGGAAGTTTACATACACCTTAGCCAAATACATTTAAACTCAGTTTTTCACAATTCCTGACATTTACTCCTAGTACAAATTCCCTGTCTTAGATCAGTTAGGATCACCACTTTATTTTAAGAATGTGAAATGTCAGAATAATAGTAGAGAGAATTATTTATTTCAGCTTTTATTTATTTCATCACATTCCCAGTGGGTCAGAAGTTTACATACACTCAATTAGTATTTGGTAGCATTGCCTTTAAATTGTTTAACTGGAGTCAAACGTTTCGGGTAGCCTCCCACAATAAGTTGGGTGTATTTTGGCCCATTCCTCCTGACAGAGCTGGTGTAACTGAGTCAGGTTTGTAGGCCTCCTTGCTCGCACATGCTTTTTCAGTTCTGCCCTACACATTTTCTATAGGATTGAGGTCAGGGCTTTGTGATGGCCACTCCAATACCTTGACTTTGTTGTCCTTAAGCCATTTTGCCACAACTTTGGAAGAATGCTTGGGGTCATTGTCCATTTGGAAGACCCATTTGCGACCAAGCTTTAACTTCCTGACTGATGTCTTGAGACGTTTCTTCAATATATCCACATCATTTTCCTTCCTCATGATGCCATCTATTTAGTGAAGTGCACCAGTCCCTCCTGCAGCAAAGCACCCCCACAGCATAATGCTGCCACCCCCGTGCCTCACGGTTGGGATGGTGTTCTTCGGCTTGCAAGTGTCCCCTTTTTCCTCCAAACATAACAATGGTAATTATGGCCTAACAGTTCTATTTTTGTTTCATCAGACCAGAGGACATTTCTCCAAAAAGTACGATCTTTGTCTCCATGTGCAGTTGCAAACCGTAGTCTGGCTTTTTTATGGCGGTTTTGGAGCAGTGGCTTCTTCCTTGCTGAGCGGCCTTTCAAGTTATGTCGATATAGGACTCGTTTTACTGTGGATATAGATACTTTTGTACCTGTTTCCTCCAGCATCTTCACAAGGTCCTTTGCTGTTGTTCTGGGATTGATTTGCACTTTTCGCACCAAAGTACGTTCATCTCGAGGAGACAGAACGCGTCTCCTTCCTGAGCGGTATGACGGCTGCGTGGTCCCATGGTGTTTATACTTGTGTACTATTGTTTGTACAAATGAACGTGGTCCCTTCAGGCGTTTGGATATTGCTCCCAAGGATGAACCAGACTTGTGGAGGTCTACACATTTTTTTCTGAGGTCTTGGCTGATTTCTTTTGATTTTCCCATAATGTCAAGCAAAGAGGCACTGAGTTTGAAGTTAGGCCTTCAAATACATCCACAGGTACACCTCCAATTGATGTCAATTAGCCTATCAGAAGCTTCTAAAGCCATGACATCATTTTCTGGAATTTTCCAAGCTGTTTAAAGGTACAGTCAACTTAGTGTATGTAAACTTCTGACCCACTGGAATTGTGATACAGTGAATTATAAGTGAAATAATCTGTCTGTAAACAATTGTTGGAAAAATTACTTGTGTCATGCACAAAGTAGATGTCCTAACCGACTTGCCAAAACTATAGTTTGTTAACAAGAAATGTGTGTAGTGGTTGAAAAACGAGTTCTAATGACACCACCCTAAGTGTATGTAAACTTCCGACTTCAACTGTAGGTAACTTCGCTATGCTAACTAACTCAGCATTGGCTGCCAGCTAACGTTAGCCAGCTAGCTAGCTAATCCATTGCCATTGAGGCCTGTTGCAAAAAATAGCATGCCTTGAATAGAGAAGTTACCTGAAATTATTTATTCTATGTGCCGTCAAAAAAATGTAAATAGTCGTAACAACATAAATAGAAGGCAATTCCAGTGCTGTGGTTTTGCTCTGCTGCCTGTGGGGAAAAAGCGTCCCTTCTAGTTACCCGACAACCTCGTCGGAAAGGTTAGGAGGAGTTACAGAAATTACCGATTGTAAATCGGTGTGTTATCAAATGTGGCTCACAACACAACCTTCCATTTTTACACGGTTGCCTACAGCTCTGTAAATAAAGCGAACTTGAATACAAAAATAGCTCTCTACTTCAAGTTATTACATATTCTCAGAACCTGTTAATTTGATTACCAGTCAATTAGATGCAACATGGAGGGTTACTGATAGTGTAGCTGTGTCTATCAGAAAAATACAATATCATTCTCCTCAGGAGGGCAAGGATTTGTAGGTGTGACATCCACCATGGTCCTGAAACAGAAAGGAGCCAGGAACAATTTACCTAGTAGCCTGGTCCCAGATCCGTTGTGCTGCCTTCCCAACTCCTTGACACACTCATTGTTACAGCAAACATGAGAACAAAAACAGAGTGGCACACAGGCTACTGAGCTAGTGGTTTATATCTCTCTTTTATTTTATATACAGTACCAGTCAAAAGTTTGGACACACCTACTCATTTTTACTATATTCTACATTGTAGAATAATAGTGAAGACATCAAAACTATGAAATAACACACATGGAATAATGTAGTAACCAAAAAAGTGTTAAACAAATCAAAATATATGTTATAGTCCTCAAAGCAGCCACCCTTTGCCTCGATGACAACTTTGCGCTCTCTTGGCATTCTCTCAACCAGCTTCATGAGGTAGTCACCTGGAATGCATTTCAATTAACAGGTGTGACTTGTTAAAAGTTTATTTGTGGAATTTCTTTCCTTCTTAATGCGTTTGAGCCAATCAGTTGTGTTGTGACAAGGTAGGGGTGGTATACAGAAGATAACCCTATTTGGTAAAAGACCAAGTCCATACTATGGCAAGAACAGCTCAAATAAGCAAAGAGAAATGACAGTCCATCATTTAAAACATGAAGGTCAGTCAATACGGAACATTTCAAGAACTTTGAACGTTTCTTCAAGTGCAGTCGCAAAAACCATCAAGCACTATGATGAAACTGTCTCTCATGAGGACCGCCACAGGAAAGGAAGACCCAGAGTTACCTCTGCTGCAAAGGATAAATTCATAATTTAACTGCACCTCAGATTGCAGCCCAAATAAGTGCTTCACAGAGTTCAAGTAACAGACACATCTCAACATCAACTCTTCAGAGGAGACTGCGTGAATCAGGCCTTCATGGTCGAATTGCTGCAAAGAAACCACTCCTAAAGGACACCAATGATAAGAAGAGACTTGCTTGAGCCAAGAAACATGAGCAATAGACATTAGACTGGTGGAAATCTGTCCTTTGGTCTGATGAGTCCAAATGTTTGGTTCCAACCGCTGTCTTTGTGAGACACAGAGTAGGTGAACGGGTGATCTCTGCATGTGTGGTTCCCACCGTGAAGCATGGAGGAGGTGTGATGGTGCTTTGCTGGTGACACTGTCTGTGATTTATTTAGAATTCAAGGCACACTTAACCAGTATGGCTACAACAGCATTCTGCAGCGATACACCATCCCATCTGGTTTGTGCTTAGTGGGACTATCATTTGTTTTTCAACAGGACAATGACCCAAACACACCTCCAGGCTGTGTAAGGGCTATTTGACCAAGAAGGAGAGTGATGGAGTGCTGCATCAGATGACCTGGCCTCACAATCACCCGATCTCAACCCAGTTGAGATGGTTTGGGATGAGTTGGACCACAGAGTGAAGGGAAAAGCAGCCAACAAGTGCTCAGCATATGTGGGAACTCCTTCAAGACTGTTGGAAAAGCATTCCTCATGAAGCTGGTTGAGAGAATGCCAAGAGTGTGCAAAGCTGCCATCAAGGCAAAGGGTGGCTACTTTGAAGAATCTAAATATGATTCCATGTGTTATTTAATAGTTTTGATGTCTTCACTATTATTCTACAATGTAGAAAATAAAATGCTCTTGTCCTTCTAGACCTGTCTGCTGCCTTTGATACTGTGAACCATCAGATCCTCCTCTCCACCCTCTCCGAGCTGGGCATCTCCCGGCGCGGCTCACTCCTGGATTGCGTCCTACCTGACCGGTCGCTCCTACCCAAGTGGCGTGGCGAGAATCTGTCTCCGCACCACGTGCTCTCACCACTGGTGTCCCCCAGGGCTCAGTTCTAGGCCCTCTCCTATTCTCCTATACACCAAGTCACTTGGCTCTGTCATATCCTCACATGGCCTCTCCTATCATTGCTACGCTGACGATACACAACTAATCTTCTCCTTTCCCCTTCTGATAACCAGGTGGCGAATCGCATCTCTGCATGTCTGGCAGACATATCAGTATGGATGACGGATCACCACCTCAAGCTGAACCCTGGCAAGACGGAGCTGCTCTTCCTCCCGGGGAAGGACTGCCCGTTCCATGATCTCGCCATCACGGCTGACAACTCCGTTGTGTCCTCCTCCCAGAGTGCAAAGAGCCTTGGCGTGACCCTGGACAACACCCTGTCGCTATCTCCGCTAACATCAAGGCGGTGACCCGATCCTGCAGGTTCATGCTCTACAACATTCGGAGAGTACGACCCTGCCTTGCACAGGAAGCGGCACAGGTCCTAATCCAGGCACTTGTCATCTCCCGTCTGGATTACTGCAACTCGCTGTTGGCTGGGCTCCCTGCCTGTGCCATTAAACCCCTACAACTCATCCAGAATGCCGCAGCCCGTCTGGTGTTCAACCTTCCCAAGTTCTTTCACGTCACCCCGCTCCTCCGCACACTCCACTGGCTTCCAGTTGAAGCTCGCATCTGTTACAAGACCATGGTGCTTGCCTATGGAGCTGTGAGGGGAACGGCACCTCCATACCTTCAGGCTCTGATCAGTCCCTACACCCAAACGAGGGCATTGCGTTCATCCACCTCTGGCCTGCTGGCTCCCTTCCTCTGCGGAAGCATAGTTCCCGCCTCAGCCCAGTCAAAACTGTTCGCTGCTCTGGCACCCCAATGGTGGAACAAGCTCCCTCACGACGCCAGGACAGCGTGAGTCACTCACCACCTTCCGGAGACATTTGAAACCCCACCTCTTTAAGGAATACCTGTGATAGGATAGTAATCCTTCTACCCCCAAAAAAAATAATTATAATAAAAACAAATTTACAAACTAAATTAAATAAATAAAAAAACAATTGTAAAGTGGTTATCCCACTGGCTATAGGGTGAATGCACCAATTTGTAAGTCACTCTGGATAAGAGCGTCTGCTAAATGACGTAAATGTAAATGTAAAAATAAAGAAAAACCCTGGAATGAGAAGGTGTGTCCAAACTTTTGACTCGTACTGTATAT
>NW_025537051.1:0-42933 GCF_020615455.1 Coregonus clupeaformis | reverse complement strand
CTAGGGCAAAACGCACCCCCTTGGGGACCCCAGGACCGCGTTTGGGAAACGCTGGGCTAAAGAGCTAATACTAAAAGGACACATATGGGCAGTACCCGAGTTGAACCACAAGATGTCCTCCGTGCTCCACTGTAAAGTTTTGGCCTCTGCATGAGTCTCTCAGCAGCACTGCAACATGGGACTTTTAAAGTCAGTTGGCATGCAATGTTTTGTCTTGACTGCATGCAAGGCTATTACACACAGCTAATAGTGTCAATCATTCATCTGAACACAATTCTTGTTACTATTCGGCCTATATTATCACTCGTTTCTTTTCCTCCTCCTTTGTAAAGCATTTTACTGTGCTACTATAGTTCAAAGGAAGTGGATGATGCCAGAGTATATACACACACACACACACAAACATTGAAGCTAGACTTCAGGCAACTAAAAGGTGCAATACGTAGCTTTTAGACGTGTTAGTGAACAACATACATGGTGGGTAATGTAGAGGTGCGTGTGTACATGGAACAATTGTGCCTTTTGGATGGAAATATGGAGGTGGCTCTTAAAAGAGCATTTGGGGAATTTTGGAGATCAGGTCATCCTCATTTATGCGCGCTCTCCGCGAATTCGGCGGGCCAGATGGATGTCCTTGGGCATGATGGTCACCCGCTTGGCGTGGATGGCGCACAGGTTGGTGTCCTCGAACAGGCCGACCAGGTAAGCCTCGCTAGCCTCCTGCAGGGCCATCACGGCGGAGCTCTGGAAGCGCAGGTCGGTCTTGAAGTCCTGGGCGATTTCTCTCACCAGGCGCTGTAAGGGCAGCTTGCGGATGAACAGTTCAGTGGACTTCTGGTAACGACGGATCTCTCTCAGAGCCACGGTGCCGGGCCTGTAACGGTGAGGCTTCTTCACACCGCCGGTGGCCGGGGCGCTCTTGCGAGCAGCCTTAGTGGCGAGCTGCTTCCTGGGGGCTTTGCCACCGGTGGATTTGCGAGCGGTTTGCTTGGCTCTGGCCATGGCGCGTCTCTGCATTTCGAGGCTATACTCCCGACTGTCAGTGTGCTTTTGCCAGCGCGCAGTGTGTAGTTGTGTGCAGGCAGTGTACTATTGGCCTCGTTTGCGATAACAGGCTAGCATTAAAATATAACAAGATTTCACTCTTGACTTTGACGACTATTATTGCGCGCAAAGGGCCAGCAGTGTGCTATTGTACGCACGCGCTTAGTGTACTATTGTTTTTGGCGCGCAGTATATTGTGATGGGCGCGCGGTCCTAAAAAAAAGAAGCAAAGCATCCTTTCCAGTAACCGACAGAGGAGTCCTCCGCAACGGGCCAATCGGGGTAGTGGGGAGATGGTGTCCAATCAGCAGATGCCACTGCCGGCTTTATACATTTCACATGGGCATTTCGAGGCTATACTCCGACTGTCTAAGAAGGAAGCAAGCGCCATGGCCAGAACCAAGCAAACCGCTCGCAAATCCACCCGTGGCAAAGCCTACAGGAAGCAGCTGGCCGCCAAGTCTGCGCGCAGGAGCGCCTCCCCGTTACGAGCCCTGCCAGCGCCTGGGGAGAAAAATGGCCCAGTTCTTCAAGATCGACCTGCGCTTCTAGAGCTCCGCCGTGATAGCCCTGCAGGAGGCTAGCGAGGCTTACCTGGTCGGTCTGTTCGAGGACACCAAACTGTGTGCCATCCACGCAAAGAGTGTGTCCATCTTGCCCTAGGACATCCTGATGGCCCACTGTATTCGCGGAGAGCGCGCTTAAATGATGATCTGATCTCCAAAATCCCACCTCCATATTTCCATCAAAAAGGCACAATTGCTCCATTTATACGCGCACCTCTACATTTCTCACCATGTATGTTGTTAACTAACCCGTCTAAAAGCTAGGTATTGCACGTTTTACTTGCCTGAGGCGTTGAAATAAAACGCATAAATCCAAAGGGATTATCTACAATAGTCAAAGACGCTCGGCAGGCCGAAATACTCCAGCCAAATAATTGGCCAAATCAGGAAGGACAAAGGAAGACTCGGTGCATGCGTTGCTTTATTCAGCACAGTTGAATGGACAGCGCTTCTGCTTCATCTCCACTCACGAGACGGGTAATAGAGGAGCTCCGTGGTGCTGAAATGTACAAAGTTGTCCACTATCGGTATATCTATTTATTATGGCCATCGAAATGTTAGCTATTCAAATCAGATCCAACAATTATATCAAGGGATTAGAAATCCAAGGTTTAAAAACAAACGTGTCATTGTACTCAGAGGATCTAGATACATTTTCTAACCTCTCTGGAATACAACCACATTATGATAAATGTACTATATAAGGTATTGACCCTCCTGTAGCTCAGTTGGTAGAGCATGGCGCTTGCAACGCAAAGGTTGTGGGTTCGATTCCCACGGGGGCCAGAATGAAAAATGTATGCACTCTGGATAAGAGCGTCTGCTAAATGACTAAACTGTAAATTGGATCACTGACAATACAACTTGTAGTTTACCAAAAAAATGGTCTGATGGTGATGTGGATACATATCCCAAAATAAATCAAATGATCTCACTCTATTAAATGTTAATAGAAAGTTAGCAAAAAAATATAAGATCTTGCTACCAAGGAAAGGTAAAAATACCTGTCTATTTGTGGAAAAAAACTAATAGAAAAAAATATATATTTATTGATATTGTATACCCTTACTTGTTGATATCTCAGACGACCAGAACCTTAATAATAATCACCATACTTACTTCACATAGCACGGACATATAGTAGACTACTGACACTCACTCCTATGGAATGGGTATGGGGACTGGACACGCCAGGACCCAGACCCTACTGTTGTCGATCACACATATTAATGTCGCGTTCAGGGTGCTATCAGAGTTATCGGAAATACCTAGTTCCGACTGGGAAGTTTCACTTGAATGACCCTCCAAGTTCGAATTACAAGTGAGAAATTGTGAAAATGTTGTTGCCAATCTTATTGGTTTAAGAATTGTTCCGACTTCAAAACCACTTTAACACAATCATGTCGGAGTTACAACTTCCCATTTTCCACGAGAATGTGAAGTTGGCATAATACAGCATTCAAGTGCTAGTCGGTACTTGGAAACGGACATTTCTGACTTGCTAACTGGTTGAACATGTTACAACAAGTATATAATATGATTGACATAACCATAATAGAAAGGCCTTGGAAGTGCCATAAGTGAAAGCCGACATTTCATTATTTTACATTTAACATGTTTTAAATGAATTATGAAGAAAATTGTGTAATTTAGGCTCTACGAAATATGAAATGCATTATGAAGAAAATCGTGAACTGTTGCCTACACGAAAAAGGGGCCTTTCTGACCAAAAGTGCACCAGTATCCCAAAGTATTAAAGTATTAATCGAAATCAAGAATAGAAAACAGCGTTAACATTAATAAGGGTGGCAGGTAGCTTAGTGGGTAAGAGCGTTGTGCCAGTAACCGAAAGGTCGCTGGTTCTAATCCCTGGGCCGACTAGGTGAAAAATCTGTCGATGTGCCCTTAAGCAAGGCACTTAACCCTAAATGCTCCTGTAAGTCGCTCTGGATAAGAGCGTCTGCTAAATGACGTAAATGTAATAAAACAATTTTTCCCACGAATTAAGTTGCACGTAAATGTGTGTATTTTCTCACAAATTATGTTCAGAAAATCTCAAATAGTACATAGGCATACAACTACAATGTTTGAAACATTATTAAATAAAGACAACATTTCTGTATATTCACAACTATAATAAAGAAAAATAGGCTATCCGTTTATGGTTGTTGTGTGTAGCCTACTGGTTAAATTGGTGTCTTTCGCACGAATTAAGTAGCACATAAATTCGTGTCTTTTCACACAGAAACGCACAAATTCTGCTGAAATACATTACGCTACCTGTGGCTTTCTCGAGAACGGTTATATGTCAGACATTTGCGCAGCTACGGATAACGGAAAGCAAACCCCGTATTGAGTCAATACTGTCATCTATTGGTAAACATAATCCTTAACGTAAATTTCCCAGGTTAGTACACAACGATTTTCCTTACACGTTGACTTACAGTTAGTGAATACATATATATTTTTTATACTGGCCCCCCGTGGGAATCAAACCCACAACCCTGGCGTTGCAAACGCCATTCTCTATCAACTGAGCTACATCCCTGCCGGCCATTCCCTCCCCTCCCCTCCCCTCCCCTGGGCCAATTGTGCGCCGCTCATGAGTCTCCAGGTCGCGGCCGGCAGCAAAAGAGCCTGGATTCGAACCAGGATCTCTAGTGGCACAGTTAGCACTGCAAAACAGTGACTTAGACCACTGCGCCACTCAGGAGCTACAGCGGTATGAGAGGGAATGGCCGGCAGGGAGGTAGCTCAGTTGGTAGAGCATGGCGTTTGCAACGCCAGGGTTGTGGGTTCAATTCCCACGGGGGGCCAGTATGAAAAAAAAAGAATAATGTATGCACTAACTGTAAGTCGCTCTGGATAAGAGCGTCTGCTGTAAAATGTAAAGTGTTGTTCTGTCACCGTGGAGACACACACAAACACAGTTTATGGGCTGCCTCATTCTAGTTCTGCCTGGTAAAAAAAAAAAAGTATAAACGTTTGGAAATGTGTGTTACTTGTGCTTAGTTATTTATTATTATTATTTTATTTGATAAGTACTTGAATTTACCTGAATTATTTTAATTTAAGCTATTTTGTAATTCATTTTCATTTATTTAATTAATTGGATGAACTATAATTTGCCTAAAGATGATTATTTTGTATTTTTGTCTGTCTGATTGTTGTCTTGTGTTAAAAAATAAACTCAAGTAACTCAACAGTTACTCAGTACTTGAGTAGTTTTTTCACCAAGTACTTTTTTACTCTTACTCAAGTAATTATTTGGATGACTACTTTTTACTTTTACTTGAGTCATATTATTCTGAAGTAACAGTATTTTTACTTGAGTACAATTTTTGGCTACTCTACCCACCTCCAGCCAGAGAGACACATCCTCAACCTCTGACTCTGAATGCATTCAACCGTGCTGAATACAGCAACGCATGCGCGGAGCCTTCCTGATTTGGCCATGCGACTTTGACTATTGTAGATAATCCATTTGGATTGATGCCTTTTATTTCAACGCCTCAGGCAAGTGAAACGTGCAATACGTAGCTTTTAGACAAGTATTGTCAACATACATGGTGAGAAATGTAGATGTGCGCATATATAATAATAATATGCCATTTAGCAGACGCTTTTATCCAAAGCGACTTACAGTCATGTGCGCATACATGTTTACGTATGGGTGGTCCCAGGGATGGAACCCACTACCCTGGCGTTACAAGCGCCATGCTCTACCAATTGAGCTACAGAGGACCACGTATAAATAGATCAATTGTGCCTTTTTGATGGAAATATTGAGGTGGGATTTTGGAGATCAGGTCATAATTTACGCGCGCTCTCTGCAAATAAGGCGGGCCAGCTGGATGTCCTAGGGCACGATATGCACCCTCTTTGCGTGGATGGCACACAGTTTGGTGTCCTCGAACAGACCGACCAGGTAAGCCTCGCTGGCCTCCTGCAGGGCCATCACGGCGGAGCTCTGGAAGCGCAGGTCGGTCTTGAAGAACAGGGCGATTTTTTCTCCCCAGGCGCTGGAAGGGCACATTGCGGAGGAGCAGCTCAGTGGAGCTTTGGTAACGACGGATCTCTCTGAAACACGGTGCCGGGCATGTAACGCGGAGGCTCTCCTGCGCGCAGCCTTGGCGGCGAGCTGCATCCTGTAGGCTTTGCCACGGGTGGATTTGCAAGCGGTTTGCTTGGTTCTGGCCATGGCGCTAGCTTCCTTCTTAGACAGTCGGAGTATAGCCTCGAAATGCCCATGTGAAATGTATAAAGCCGGCAGTGGCATCTGCTGATTGGACACCATCTCCCCACCACCCCGATTGTCCCGTTGCGGAGGCCTCCTCTGTCGGCTATCGGAAGGGATGCTTTGCTTCTTTTTTTTTTTGACCGCGCACCCAAAACAGTACACTGCGCGCCCAAAACAATACACTGCGCGCCCAAAAAACACACTGTACCCCAAAAAACAATACAATTTGCGTGCGCCCGCAATAATATACTGCGCGCCCAAAACAATAGAACACACACAATAATAGTCGCCAAAGTCAAGAGTGCAATCTTGTGTTATAATTTAATGCTAGCCTGCTATGGCAAACGAGGCCAATAGTCCACTGCGCGGATACAACTGCACACTGCGCGCAGGCAAAAGCACAATGTGCGCGCAAGAGTACACTGCCGGCCCTTTATGCGCAATAATAGTCGCTGAAGTCAAGAGTGAAATCTTATGTTCTAATCTAATGCCAGCCTGCTATGGCAAACGATGCAAATAGTCCACTGCGCGCAGGCATTAGGACACTGCCGCGCGATAATATTCGCCAAAGTCAAGAGTGAAATCTTTTGTTCTAATCACCACATGTTCAATAATGGCATTTCCCACCTTTATTCAAATTACAACCTCTCACTTTCAGTTATTTGAAATGAAATAATCTCTCAAATATCACTATATCTAAAACAAGCCATAGAAAGTTGGTTGCAATTTCAATTAAATCATCCAGAAACGACAGAACAAACTAAAATACACTAATAGGAGAAAATATATATTTATTGATATTGTATGTTGTATAGCCTTACTTGTTGGTATCTCAGACGACCAGAACCTTAATAATAATCACCATACTTACTTCACATAGCACGGACATATAGTAGACTACTGACACTCACTCCCATGGAATGGGTATGGGGACTGGACACGCCGGGACCCAGACCCTACTCTTGTCGATCACACATATTAATGTCGTGTTCAGGGTGCTATCAGAGTTATGGAGAAATACCTAGTTCCGACTGGGAAGTTTCACTTGAATGACCCTACAAGTAGGAATTACAAGTGAGAAATAGTGAAAATGTTGTTGCCAATCTTATTGGTTTAAGAATTGTTCCGACTTCAAAACCCCTTGAACACAATCATGTGGGAGTTACAACTTCCCATTTTCCACGAGAATGTGAAGTTGGCATAATACAGCATTCAAGTGCTAGTCGGTACTTGGAAACGGACATTTCTGACTTGCTAACTGGTTGAACGTGTTACAACAAGTATATAATATGATTGACATAACCATAATAGAAAGGCCTTGGAAGTGCCATAAGTGAAAGCCGACATTTCATTATTTTACATTAACCTCTTTAACATGTATTAAATTAATTATGAAGAAAATTGTGTAATTTAGGCTCTACGAAATATGAAATGCATTATGAAGAAAATCGTGTACTGTTGCCTACACGAAAAAGGGGCCTTTCTGACCAAAAGTGCACCAGTATCCAAAAGTATTAAAGTATTAATCGAAATCAAGCATAGAAAACAGCGTTAACATTAATACGGGTGGCAGGTATCTTAGTGGGTAAGAGCGTTGTGCCAGTAACCGAAAGGTCGCTGGTTCTAATCCCCGGGCCGACTAGGTGAAAAATCTGTCGATGTGCCCTTAAGCAAGGCACTTAACCCTAAATGCTCTGGATAAGAGCGTCAGCTAAATGACAGAAATGTAATAAAACAATTTTTCCCACGAATTAAGTTGCACGTAAATGTGTGCATTTTCTCACAAATTATGTTCAGAAAATCTCAAACAGTACATAGGCATACAACTACAATGTTTGAAACATTATTAAATAAAGACAACATTTCTGTATATTCACAACTATAATAAAGAAAAATAGGCTATCCGTTTATGGTTGTTGTGTGTAGCCTACTGGTTAAATTGGTGTCTTTTCGCACGAATTAAGTAGCACATAAATTCGTGTCTTTTCACACAGAAACGCACGAAATCTGCTGAAATACATTATGCTACCTGTGGCTTTCTCGAGCACGGTTATATGTCAGACATTTAAACGGCTAGGGATAGCGGAAAGTAAACCCCGTATTGAGTCAATACTGACATCTATTGGTAAACATAATCCTTAACATAAATATCCCAGGTTAGTACACAACGATTTTCCTTACATGTTGTGCTAGGTCCTGCAGGACATCACCCCCTTCATCTTCCTGTAAAAAAAAAAACACAAACACAAACAATCTTTCAATGTTGGGAACAAATGTTACATGAACATTTAAATCAAGCTGGATTACAAGATGCCCTTATTTTTTAAAATCAGAATGTAGTGAAGAGGCTGATGCGCAAAGGCAACTACGCTGAGCGTGTGGGCGCTGTCGCACCAGTCTACCTGGCCGCCGTGCTTGAATACCTGACTGCTGAGACCCTGGAGTTGGCCGGAGACACTGCCTGTGCAAACAAGAAGACTCACATCATCCCCTGTCACCTGCAGCTGGCCTTCCGTAACGACGAGGACCCAACATCTGGGCGGTGCTACTCCCCAAGAAGACAGAGAATGCCGTCAAAGCCAAGTAAATTCGCTACTGCGGCATCAACTTGACTACTCAACCCCCAAAGGCTATTTTAAGTGCCAACCAATTGAGTGGGTGTATACACAAAGAACCAGACACCTGGATAGTTCCCGTTGAGGTTCCCCCCGGAAGAGAAATGGTTTCTGACTGCAACAGTGAGTCCTACAACATCTTAATTATATCAACCCCCTCTCCACTAAGCACCCCAGTTATTTTAGGGACACATATCACTTCTTATAAAATATCAAACACATAGCTGTTCCCTCCCAAACATATACACATATATATAGTATCTCACAAAAGTGAGTACACCCCTCACATTTTTGTAAATATTTGAGTATATCTTTTCATGTGACAACACTGAAGAAATGACACTTTGCTACATTGTAGAGTAGTGAATGTACAGCTTGTATAACAGTGTATATTTGCTGTCCCCTCAAAATAACTCAACACACAGCCATTAATGTCTAAACCGCTGGCAACAAAAGTGTGTACACCCCTAAGTGAAAATGTTCACTCGTTAGTGTTACAAGGTCTCAGTTGTGAATGGGGAGCAGGTGTGTTAAAATTTGGTGTCATCGCTCTCACACTCCCTCATACTGGTCACTGGAAGTTCAACATGGCACCTCATGGCAAAAAAATCTGAGGATCTGAAAAAAAGAATTGTTGCTCTACATAAAGATGGCCTGGGCTATAAGAAGATTGCCAAGACCCTGAAACTGAGCTGCAGCACGGTGGCCAAGACCATACAGCGGTTTAACAGGACAGGTTCCACTCAGAACAGGCCTCGCCATGGTCAACCAAAGAAGTTGAGTGAACGTGCTCAGCGTCATATCCAGAGGTTGTCTTTGGGAAATAGACGTATGAGTGCTGCCAGCATTGCTGCAGCGGTTGAAGGGGTGGGGGGTCAGCCTGTCAGTGCTCAGACCATACACTGCACCAAATTGGTCTGCATGGCTGTCGTCCCAGAAGGAAGCCTCTTCTAAAGATGATGCACAAGAAAGACCGCAAACAGTTTGCTGAAGACAAGCAGACTAAGGACAAGGATTACTGGAACCATGTCCTTTGGTCTGATGAGACCAAGATAAACTTATTTGGTTCAGATGGTGTCAAGCGTGTGTGGCGGCAACCAGGTGAGGAGTACAAAGACAAGTGTCTTGCCTACAGTCAAACATGGTGGTGGGAGTGTCATGGTCTGGTCATGGTCCCCCCCAAAAAATTGTAAAGTGGTTATCCCACTGGCTATAGGGTGAATGCATCAATTTGTGAGTCGCTCTGGACAAGAGCGTCTGCTAAATGACGTAAATGTGCCCTTGAGCAAGGCACTTAACCCTAATTGCTCCTGTAAGTCGCTCTGGATAAGAGCGTCTGCTAAATGACTAAAATGTAAAATGTAAATGTCTGGGGCTGCATGAGTACTGGGGAGCTACAGTTCATTGAGGGAACCATTAATGCCAACATGTACTGTGACATACTGAAGCAGAGCATGATCCCCTTCCTTCGGAGACTGAGCCGCAGGGCAGTATTCCAACATGATAACGACCCCAAACACACCTCAAAGACGACCACTGCCTTGCTAAAGAAGCTGAGGGTAAAGGTGATGGACTGGCCAAGCATGTCTCCAGACCTAAACCCTATTGAGTATCTGTGGGGCATCCTCAAACGGAAGGTGAAGGAGTGCAAGGTCTCTAACATCCACCAGCTCCGTGATGTCGTCATGGCGGAGTGGAAGAGGACTCCAGTGGCAACCTGTGAAGCTCTGGTGAACTCCATGCCCAAGAGGGTTAAGGCAGTGCTGGAAAATGATGGTGGCCACACAAAATATTGACACTTTGGGCCCAATTTGGACATTTTCACTTAGGGGTGTACTCACTTTTGTTGCCAGCGATTTAGACATTAATGGCTGTGTGTTGTGTTATTTTGAGGGGACAGCAAATTTACACTGTTATACAAGCTGTACACTCACTACTTTACATTGTAGCAAAGTGTCATTTCTTCAGTGATGTCACATGAAAAGATATACTCAAATATTTCCAAAAATGTGAGGGGTGTACTCACTTTTGTGAGATACTGTGTGTGTGTGTGTGTGTATATATATATATATATATATATATATATATACAGTTTGGAAAAAAAGTATTTAGTCAGCCACCAATTGTGCTTGTTCTCCCACTTAAAAAGATGAGAGGCCTGTCATTTTCATCATAGGTACACGTCAACTATGACAGACAAATTGAGAAAATAAAATCCAGAAAATCACATTGTAGGATTTGTAATGAATTTATTTGCAAATTATGGTGGAAAATAAGTATTTGGTCACCTACAAACAAGCAAGATTTCTGGCTCTCACAGACCTGTAACAACTTCTTTAAGAGGCTCCTCTGTCCTCCACTCGTTACCTGTATTAATGGCACCTGTTTGAACTTGTTATCAGTATAAAAGACACCTGTCCACAACCTCAAACAGTCACACTCCAAACTCCACTATGGTCAAGACCAAAGAGCTGTCAAAGGACACCAGAAACAAAATTGTAGACCTGCACCAGGCTGGGAAGACTGAATCTGCAATAGGTAAGCAGCTTGGTTTGAAGAAATCAACTGTGGGAGCAATTATTAGGAAATGGAAGACATACAAGACCACTGATAATCTCCCTCGATCTGGGGCTCCACGCAAGATCTCACCCCGTGGGGTCAAAATGATCACAAGAACGGTGAGCAAAAATCCCAGAACCACACCTGCAGAGAGCTGGGACCAAAGTAACAAAGCCTACCATCAGTAACACACTACTCCGCCAGGGACTCAAATCCTGCATTGCCAGACGTGTCCCCCTGCTTAAGCCAGTACATGTCCAGGGCCGTCTGAAGTTTGCTAGAGTGCATTTGGATGATCCAGAAGAGGATTGGGAGAATGTCATATGGTCAGATGAAACCAAAATATAACTTTTTGATAAAAACTCAACTCATCGTGTTTGGAGGACAAAGAATGCTGAGTTGTATCCAAAGAACACCATACCTACTGTGAAGCATGGGGGTGGAAACTTCATGCTTTGGGGCTGTTTTTCTGCAAAGGGACCAGGACGACTGATCCGTGTAAAGGAAAGAATGAATGGGGCCATGTATCGTGAGATTTTGAGTGAAAACCTCCTTCCATCAGCAAGGGCATTGAAGATGAAACGTGGCTGGGTCTTTTAGCATGACAATGATCCCAAACACACCGCCCGGGCAACGAAAGAGTGGCTTCGTAAGAAGCATTTCAAGGTCCTGGAGTGGCCTAGCCAGTCTCCAGATCTCAACCCCATAGAAAATCTTTGGAGGGAGTTGAAAGTCCGTGTTGCCCAGCGACAGCCCCAAAACATCACTGCTCTAGAGGAGATCTGCATGGAGGAATGGGCCAAAATACCAGCAACAGTGTGTGAAAACCTTGTGAAGACTTACAGAAAACGTTTGACCTGTGTCATTGCCAACAAAGGGTATATAACAAAGTATTGAGAAACTTTTGTTATTGACCAAATACTTATTTTCCACCATAATTTGCAAATAAATTCATTAAAAATCCTACAATGTGATTTTCTGGAGAAAAAAAAATCTCATTTTGTCTGTCATAGTTGACATGTACCTATGATGAAAATTACAGGCCTCTGTCATCATTTTAAGTGGGAGAACTTGCACAATTGGTGGCTGACTAAATACTTTTTTTCCCCACTGTATGTATATATATATATATATATATATATATATATATATATATATATATATATATATATATACATACAGTGGGGGGAAAAGTATTTAGTCAGCCACCAACTGTGCAAGTTCTCCCACTTAAGATGAGAGAGGCCTGTAATTTTCATCATAGGTCAACTATGACAGAGAAAATGAGAAGAAAAAAAATCCAGAAAATCACATTGTAGGGTTTTTAATAAATTTATTTGCAAATTATGGTGGAAAAAAAGTATTTGGTCAATAACAAAAGTTACTCAATACTTTGTTATATACCCTTTGTTGGCAATGACACAGGTCAAACATTTTATGTAAGTCTTCACAAGGTTTTCACACACTGTTGCTGGTATTTTGGCCCATTCCGCCATGCAGATCTCCTCCAGAGCAGTGATGTTTTGGGGCTGTCGCTGGGCAACACGGACTTTCAACTCCCTCCAAAGATTTTCCATGGGGTTGAGATCTGGAGAATGGCTAGGCCACTCCAGGACCTTGAAATGCTTCTTACGAAGCCACTCCTTTGTTGCCCGGGCGGTGTGTTTGGGATCATTGTCATGCTGAAAGACCCAGCCACGTTTCATCTTCAATGCCCTTGCTGATGGAAGGAGGTTTTCACTCAAAATCTCACGATACATGGCCCCATTCATTCTTTCCTTTACACGGATCAGTCGTCCTGGTCCCTTTGCAGAAAAACAGCCCCAAAGCATGATGTTTCCACCCCCATGCTTCACAGTAGGTATGGTGTTCTTTGGATGCAACTCAGCATTCTTTGTCCTCCAAACACGACAAGTTGAGTTTTTACCAAAAAGTTATATTTTGGTTTCATCTGACCATATGACATTCTCCCAATCCTCTTCTGGATCATCCAAATGCACTCTAGAAAACTTCAGATGGGCCTGGACATGTACTGGCTTAAGCAGGGGGACACGTCTGGCACTGCAGGATTTGAGTCCCCGGCGGCGTAGTGTGTTACTGATGGTAGGCTTTGTTACTTTGGTCCTAGCTCTCTGCAGGTCATTCACTAGGTCCCCCCGTGTGGTTCTGGGATTTTTGCTCACCGTTCTTGTGATCAGTTTGACCCCACGGGGTGAGATCTTGCGTGGAGCCCCAGATCGAGGGAGATTATCAGTGGTCTTGTATGTCTTCCATTTCATAATAATTGCTCCCACAGTTGATTTCTTCAAACCAAGCTGCTTACCTATTGCAGATTCAGTCTTCCCAGCCTGGTGCAGGTCTACAATTTTGTTTCTGGTTCCTTTGACAGCTCTTTGGTCTTGGCCATAGTGGAGTTTGGAGTGTGACTGTTTGAGGTTGTGGACAGGTGTCTTTTCTACTGATAACAAGTTCAAACAGGTGCCATTAATACAGGTAACGAGTGGAGGACAGGGGAGCCTCTTAAAGAAGAAGTTACAGGTCTGTGAGAGCCAGAAATCTTGCTTGTTTGTAGGTGACCAAATACTTATTTCCCACCATAATTTGCAAATAAATTCATTAAAAATCCTACAATGTGATTTTCTGGAAACAAATTTCTCAATTTGTCTGTCATAG
Source organism: Coregonus clupeaformis (assembly GCF_020615455.1). Lineage (NCBI taxonomy): Eukaryota > Metazoa > Chordata > Actinopteri > Salmoniformes > Salmonidae > Coregonus > Coregonus clupeaformis. Next base: position 29,236 of record NW_025537051.1, on the reverse strand, counting down.
TTGACGTGTATGATGAAAATTACAGATTTTTTTTTATCCACAGAGGGTTCTCCCCAACAAACTGGCAAAGTACACAGACTTACTAGAGAACCACAGAAAGCGTAAGTCCTCCTCTTCCAGTGATACTCTTGTGAAAAATGCAAAAATCACAGCCTTCGCTGCCCCAGGACGGGTAACACAAGCAACGCTTGACAAGCTGGTGCTAAATTTTGTATGTGAGGCCAACCAACCATTTTCTGTGGTTGAGACGCCATCCTTCAAGACTTTGATAGAAACCTTGCAACCTCAAACAGTAATGACAAGGAAAACGTTATGCACAAGAATACAAGAAGCTGCAAAACACAAGAAGAGCATAATCATCAAAAAGCTGAGTGCTGTGAACTATGTTGCTACCACAACAGACTGCTGGTCTGCCAGACAACGTAGCTACTTAGGTGTCACCTGTCACTGGATAGACAACACCTCACTGGAGAGGCACTCCGCTGCATTGGCTTGTAGACCTGTCAAAGGCTCGCACACGTTTGTTGTCCGTGCTGCTGCATTAGAGGAAATACATTCTGAGTACCACATCAGGGAAAAAAGTGACCATGGCGACAACAGACAGTGGCTCAAACTTCCTGAAGGCCTTTCGATTATATGGTGAGGAGAAAAAGGAGGAAGCCATCAATGTACAAGAGGAGAGTGACTCCACCCTTGATGATGCAACAGAAGATCAGAGTGAGTCAGAGGTGGAGTGTCAAGATGTGTCTGCTATTCTGGATGACAACACAGGCCTTGAGTACCAACTTCCAAGGCACCAAAAGTGTGCATGCCATCTCCTCAATCTTATATCCACAGTTGATGCCACTGCTGCAGGAGGAGCTGCAAACGAAACCTACAAGAGGCTGTCTCGGTCTGCTTTTGCAAAGTGTCATGCTCTTTGGAATAAAACCAGCAGGTCAACCATGGCTCATGAAACAGTGGAACGTGAATGCAAGCTGCTGTTTCTCCGACCCAATCAGACACGCTGGAGCTCCCTGTTCCTCGCTGTAGAAAGGATTGTGCGCATTCACCGAGAGCAAGGAGAACAAGCAATTCGCAATGTCTGCACAGCATTAAAGATAAAGATGTAAGTTGACAAAATGTATATTTTGTTTTAAAAGAATAATAAAAATAAATAAGCCTTGCTGATTAATGGGTGATTCCACTTGTCTCAAGTAACTAAGTTTTCTTTGCATGGTGGTGTGACAATTGTGGATGACTTGAATGAAATCATTTAACTAATTTATTTTATTTTTATTTATTTGTGCATTTAACATGTACAATGCATAATAAACACATTGTACCAGAAATAGCTATAAGTAATTTTTTTATCGTTACATCTTTTATAGGTTCAATCCAGCTGAAATTGGGTTTTTGGTTGAGTATGCTGCTGTGATGAAGCCTGTTGCCATGGTCCTTAATATCCTCCAAGGGGAATCATCTGTGCATATGGGCCTCCTGCTGCCAACACCTTACCAGTTGCGGGACAAGCTGAAGAGGTTGAAGTCAACTTGCAAAATGTGTACACCTCTTGTTCACGCCCTGCAGCAAGGGATCCAGAAACGTTTTGGAGACGTCATGAAAGAGCCTGAGCTGATTGCAGCAGCAATACTCCTACCAAGATTCAGAACATCCTGGACCACAGAGGAGAACATCTTAAATGCTGGTAAATATAATTGTTTATCAATTCAAATGTGAACCAGTAGACATTGACCTATATAACTCTGTATAATATTACTGTAATTTAGGATTATAGTGTGTCAGTGACAAACCACAGGGTGGCAATATAGTTAGAAGCTCAGGTAGCTTTTAATGTCAAACATCAGCAGCTTGACAGCCTATACAGTAGAAGGGTAAGAATAATGTGCAGACTTAATTCGTTTGAAAAACGATTTATCTTGCCCTAAAGCCCACAGGCCTTGACTACATCAGAAATCACCTCAACACCGACTTGGATGATGTCACCAGCGCAAACAGCGGCCTCTCTGATGAAGACGACTTCTTTGCATCCATGGAGTTGGGAAAATCACAAGTAGGAGAGCTGGAGAGGTACCTTTCATGTCTGTCCCCTGCAGGTATGGATCTACTCCACACCTTTCCTCGCATCAAGAAGCTGTCACTCAAAGTCAACACAGGTCTTCCTGCATCTGCAGCCCGTGAGAGACTTTTCAGTCATGCAGGACTCCTGTTCACTGCTAAACGATCACAGCTTCACAGCAAGAACCTTGAGAGCCAGCTACTGTTGAAGCTTAATAGTGACATCACTGAGCGATTCTTTGGTGAAATAGTTTGTTTCTGCATGTTTTGACACACACACACAAACTCCCAGTGGGGCCTTCAATATAAAAGGGTTTTCATGTTACTGTGCCAAAGAGTTCCTGGATTGTTGACTGAAGTCAACCAGTCAAAGGGCCAGTGTCAGCCTAAAGGTTACAATATTGCCAAATCTGTTGTCTGTCTGTGGGAGTCTAGATGGGGGAAGCTGCTCCTCTCTCAGCTGCTTTTGAGCAAAGCGTGTAATCCCCTTAACTGTGTAATGGTTGTGCTAGAGAGCACAGAGCTATTAATGTATAACTCCATTGTAAAGACACATCATACATGCTTTATGCTGCTTATCTTGGGGGGTGGGGACAAGTGTGACTTTTTTTTTGCTTACTTTTCTTGTTAGATATTGGAGCTGGAAGTAAACATAATGCCCCATCTACAACTACATCACTCTCCTCTGATGCCTTTTAGAGAACATGCATTCAGCTTAATTTGTGTTCTGGGATACTAGGCCTGCAATATTGTTTTATTTGGCCATCTATCATGGACTGGTGCTTTTTCAGTTGATGTGTATTGCTGCTCTTTTCCTCTGCTCAGTGAGATGTGCAGTGTGGCCTAATCACAGATCAGAGTATTAATTTCTAGGCACACAGAAAAAGGGCTGTTGCTTGCCATGCAATACAAAGGTACTGAGTAGGCCTAATCAACACCTATTGATTATTTTATGTTGACCGCTTCCTTCTGGTGTGCAGTTTTCTGTTCAGCATACCTGGTATGAAATGTTTGTGTTTCCTTCTGTTGTTCTGTCACTGTGGAGACACACACATACACAGTTTATGAGAGTTTATGGGCTGCCTCATTCTAGTTCTGCCTGGTAAAAAAAAGTATAAAGGTTTGGAAATGTGTGTTACTTGTGCTTATTTTTTTATTATTATTATTTTATTTGATAAGTACTTGAATTTACCGGAATTATTTTAATTTAAGCTATTTTGTAATTCATTTTAATTTATTTTATTGTTGGATGAACTATAATTTGCCTAAAGATGATTATTTTGTATTTTTGTCTGTCTGATTGTTGCCTTGTGTTAAAAAATAAACTCAAGTAACTCAACAGTTACTCAGTACTTGAGTAGTTTTTTCACCAAGTACTTTTTTTACTCTTACTCAAGTAATTATTTGGATGACTACTTTTTACTTTTACTTGAGTCATATTTGTTATATCTAGCCTAGCTGTAGAAGAACGGACATCTGCACAGTTTCACATTGTACATCACTCTGTCGTTTAATGACATGTGCCACACATTCTGACAACCCATTCATCCGTAAAGCAGCACACTATCGTAAACCATAACAACGTACAGTACGACGTACAGCACGTCGTACCATACATAACATTTCCCCCCCCTTTCCAAAACCAGGGACTGGTACCATATATAAAATGTCCATAGGGCAAGAACCTAGAGTGATACCTGTAAGAAATAAACATTAACCCTTAAACGGATGGACTCTCCAAACTAGCCAGTTCAGTCCATTAACCTGGAGGTTGACTAAGACACCTAACGGAGCCTAAGAATGAAAAGAGGTTAAGTAGTCCCCCAGATAAGCAGGGCGAGTTCGTGCCCGCATAGGCCTTTCTTCATCCGCCACCGCTTGTGGATCTGGCCCTTGGGGGAGCCCACAGAGGCTGGGGCTCGGGTGGTAGTGGTGGAGGAGGTCCATCCGGTGGCGTCTCTGGCCTGCATGTCTGTTTTGTGTGCCTTCGTGTTCCTCGAGGGGCAGGGACTTTTCTGAGGCGGCTGGCGTGCCAGCGTGATCCATTGCTCATCATGAAATATGGCGGGCCCCAGTTGTCGACTGACCTGCAAGGGGTCCGACCAGAATGAGGGCATTTTGTTGCACTGCTGAGGCCGTCGGGCTCGGACCCAGTCTGACACTTGGATGATCGACAACTTCGAGCTAGTAGCAGGGGCCGAACGACACACTCACTTTCGCAAAGTGATTGTATTTTGAACAGTTCTTGCATATTTTCCCACGGGCTGGGCAGTTTGAAGCCCTTGAATTGTGAGAGCTAGCCCCACAGTTGCCACAGCTACTTCTGTTGGTTTGTCTGTGTGCCTGCTGCACGGGCATGCCGGTGTCTGTGTCCATGCAGCTATCGACGTGGGAGGGCGTGCGCAGCGCGTGATCGTTGTAGTGCGCCTGCTCGGGCTGAAGCTGCTGTGTGAGAATGGCTGGGGGCCGAGTGTATGCTGCAGAGCTGTCTGTTAGCATTGAAGAGCATTCCAACGCCGCTTCAACCTGGAGTGCTATTTTAATAGCTCCATCTAGTTGTAAATTATCCGATTCCAAAAGCAGTTTCTCCCATGTCTTTTCACATAACGTCCCCTCTATCAACTGATCCCTGATGATCTCGTCCTGAAGTGTCCCGTAGTTACAAGAGCTAGCCAAATCCCTCAGATTAGCCACGTAGCTTTGAATGGACTCACCCGGCCATTGGTGTCTCTTCCGTAGCCGGTAGCGTCGCTCTTTCCCGGCGAAGTGGTTGGAAATGTAGACGTGCGCGTATATAATAATAATATGCCATTTAGCAGACGCTTTTATCCAAAGCGATTTACAGTCATGTGCGCATACATGTTTACGTATGGGTGGTCCCAGGGATGGAACCCACTACCCTGGCGTTACAAGCGCCATGCTCTACCAATTGAGCTACAGAGGACCACGTATAAATAGATCAATTATGCCTTTTTGATGGAAATATTGAGGTGGGATTTTGGAGATCAGTTCATAATTTACGCGCGCTCTCTGCAAATAAGGCGGGCCAGCTCGATGTCCTAGGGCACGATATGCACCCTCTTTGCGTGGATGGCACACAGTTTGGTGTCCTCAAACAGACCGACCAGGTAAGCCTCGCTGGCCTCCTGCAGGGCCATCACGGCGGAGCTCTGGAAGCGCAGGTCGGTCTTGAAGAACAGGGCGATTTTTCTCCCCAGGCGCTGGAAGGGCACATTGCGGATGAGCAGCTCAGTGGAGCTTTGGTAACGACGGATCTCTCTGAGACACGGTGCCGGGCTTGTAACGGGGAGGCTCTCCTGCGCGCAGCCTTGGCGGCGAGCTGTATCCTGTAGGCTTTGCCACGGGTGGATTTGCGAGCGGTTTGCTTGGTTCTGGCCATGGCGCTAGCTTCCTTCTTAGACAGTCGGAGTATAGCCTCGAAATGCCCATGTGAAATGTATAAAGCCGGCAGTGGCATCTGCTGATTGGACACCATCTCCCCACCACCCCGATTGGCCCGTTACGGAGGCCTCCTCTGTCGGCTATCGGAAGGGATGCTTTGCTTCTCTCTTTTTTTGACCGCGCACCCAAAACAGTACACTGCGCACCCAAAACAATACACTGCGCGCCCATAAAACACACTGTACGCCAAAAAACAATACACTTTGCGTGCGCCCGCAATAATACACTGCGCGCCCAAAACAATAGATCACTGCTGGCCTTTACACGCAATAATAGTCGCCATAGTCAAGAGTGAAATCTTGTGTTATAATTTAATGCTAGCCTGCTATGGCAAACGAGGCCAATAGTAAACTGCGCGGATGCAACTGCACACTGCGCGCAGGCAAAAGCACAATGTGCGCGCAAAAGTACACTGCCGGCCCTTTATGCGCAATAATAGTCGCTGAAGTCAAGAGTGAAATCTTGTGTTATAATTTAATGCTAGCCTGCTATGGCAAACGAGGCCAATAGTCCACTGCGCGCAGGCATTAGGACACTGCCGCGCGATAATATTCGCCAAAGTCAAGAGTAAAATATTTTGTTCTAATCACCACATGTTCAGTAATGGCATTTCCCCCCTTTATTCAAATTACAACCTCTCACTTTCAGTTATTTGAAATGAAATAATCTCTCAAATATCACTATATCTAAAACAAGCCATAGAAAGTTGGTTGCAATTTCAATTAAATCATCCAGAAACGACAGAACAAACTCAAATACACTAATAGGAGAAAATATATATTTATTGATATTGTATGTTGTATAGCCTTACTTGTTGGTATCTCAGACGACCAGAACCTTAATAATAATCACCATACTTACTTCACATAGCACGGACATATAGTAGACTACTGACACTCACTCCTATGGAATGGGTATGGGGACTGGACACGCCGGGACCCAGACCCTACTGTTGTCGATCACACATATTAATGTCGTGTTCAGGGTGCTATCAGAGTTATCGGAAATACCTAGTTCCGACTGGGAAGTTTCACTTGAATGACCCTCCAAGTAGAAATTACAAGTGAGAAATAGTGAAAATGTTGTTGCCAATCTTATTGGTTTAAGAATTGTTCCGACTTCAAAACCACTTGAACACAATCATGTGGGAGTTACAACTTCCCATTTTCCACGAGAATGTGAAGTTGGCATAATACAGCATTCAAGTGCTAGTCGGTACTAGGAAACGGACATTTCTGACTTGCTAACTGGTTGAACGCGTTACAATAGCCTAAGTATATAATATGATTGACATAACCACAATAGAAAGGCCTTGGAAGTGCCATAAGTGAAAGCCGACATATTTCATTATTTTTACATTAACCTCTTTAACATGTATTAAATGAATAATGAAGAAAATTGTGTAATTTAGACTCTACGAAATATGAAATGCATTATGAAGAAAATCGTGTACTGTTGCCTACACGGAAAAGGGGGCCTTTCTGACCAAAAGTGCACCAGTATCCCAAAGTATTAATCGAAATCAAGCATAGAAAACAGCGTTAACATTAATAAGGGTGGCAGGTAGGTTAGTGGGTTAGAGCGTTGTGCCAGTAACCGAAAGGTCGCTGGTTCTAGTCCCCGGGCCGACTAGGTGAAAAATCTGTCGATGTGCCCTTAAGCAAGGCACTTAACCCTAAATGCTCCTGTAAGTCGCTCTGGATAAGAGCATCTGCTAAATGACTAAAATGTAATAAAACAATTTTTCCCACGTAAATGTGTGTATTTTCTCACAAATTATGTTCAGAAAATCTCAAACAGTACATAGGCATACAACTACAATGTTTGAAACATTATTAAATAAAGACAACATTTCTGTATATTCATAACGTTTAATTAGCCATAATAAAGAAAATAAAGAAAAATAGGCTATCCGTTTATGGTTGTTGTGTGTTAAATTGCTGTCTTTTCACACGAATTAAGTAGCACATAAATTCGTGTCTTTTCACACAGAAACGCACGAAATCTGATGAAATACATTATGCTACCTGTGGTTTTCTCGAGCACGGTTATATGTCAGACATTTAAACGGCGACGGATAGCGGAATGCAAACCCCGTATTGAGTCAATACTGTCATCGATTGGTAAACATAATCCTTAACGTAAATATCCCAGGTTCGTACACAATGATTTTCCTTACATGTTGACTTTGCGCGCAGCCTTGGCGGCGAGCTGCATCCTGTAGGCTTTGCACCGGGTGGATTTGCGAGCGGTTTGCTTGGTTCTGGCCATGGCGCTAGCTTCCTTCTTAGACAGTCGGAGTATAGCCTCGAAATGCCCATGTGAAATGTATAAAGCCGGCAGTGGCATCTGCTGATTGGACACCATCTCCCCACCACCCCGATTGGCCCGTTACGGAGGCCTCCTCTGTCGGCAATCGGAAGGGATGCTTTGCTTCTCTTTTTTTTGACCGCGCACCCAAAACAGTACACTGCGCACCCAAAACAATACACTGCGCGCCCATAAAACACACTGTACGCCAAAAAACAATACACTTTGCGTGCGCCCGCAATAATACACTGCGCGCCCAAAACAATAGATCACTGCTGGCCTTTACACGCAATAATAGTCGCCATAGTCAAGAGTGAAATCTTGTGTTATAATTTAATGCTAGCCTGCTATGGCAAACGAGGCCGATAGTACACTGCGCGGATGCAACTGCACACTGCGCTCAGGCAAAAGCACAATGTGCGCGCAAAAGTACACTGCCGGCCCTTTATGCGCAATAATAGTCGCTGAAGTCAAGAGTGAAATCTTATGTTCTAATCTAATGCCAGCCTGCTATGGCGAAACGATGCCAATAGTCCACTGCGCGCAGGCATTAGGACACTGCCGCGCGATAATATTCGCCAAAGTCAAGAGTAAAATATTTTGTTCTAATCACCACATGTTCAGTAATGGCATTTCCCCCCTTTATTCAAATTACAACCTCTCACTTTCAGTTATTTGAAATGAAATAATCTCTCAAATATCACTATATCTAAAACAAGCCATAGAAAGTTGGTTGCAATTTCAATTAAATCATCCAGAAACGACAGAACAAACTCAAATACACTAATAGGAGAAAATATATATTTATTGATATTGTATGTTGTATAGCCTTACTTGTTGGTATCTCAGACGACCAGAACCTTAATAATAATCACCATACTTACTTCACATAGCACGGACATATAGTAGACTACTGACACTCACTCCTATGGAATGGGTATGGGGACTGGACACGCCGGGACCCAGACCCTACTGTTGTCGATCACACATATTAATGTCGTGTTCAGGGTGCTATCAGAGTTATCGGAAATACCTAGTTCCGACTGGGAAGTTTCACTTGAATGACCCTCCAAGTAGGAATTACAAGTGAGAAATAGTGAAAATGTTGTTGCCAATCTTATTGGTTTAAGAATTGTTCCGACTTCAAAACCACTTGAACACAATCATGTGGGAGTTACAACTTCCCATTTTCCACGAGAATGTGAAGTTGGCATAATACAGCATTCAAGTGCTAGTCGGTACTAGGAAACGGACATTTCTGACTTGCTAACTGGTTGAACGCGTTACAATAGCCTAAGTATATAATATGATTGACATAACCACAATAGAAAGGCCTTGGAAGTGCCATAAGTGAAAGCCGACATATTTCATTATTTTTACATTAACCTCTTTAACATGTATTAAATGAATAATGAAGAAAATTGTGTAATTTAGACTCTACGAAATATGAAATGCATTATGAAGAAAATCGTGTACTGTTGCCTACACGGAAAAGGGGGCCTTTCTGACCAAAAGTGCACCAGTATCCCAAAGTATTAATCGAAATCAAGCATAGAAAACAGCGTTAGCATTAATAAAACAATTTTTCCCACGAATTAAGTTGCACGTAAATGTGTGTATTTTCTCACAAATGATGTTCAGAAAATCTCAAACAGTACATAGGCATACAACTACAATGTTTGAAACATTATTAAATAAAGACAACATTTCTGTATATTCATAACGTTTAATTAGCCATAATAAAGAAAATAAAGAAAAATAGGCTATCCGTTTATGGTAGTTGTGTGTTAAATTGCTGTCTTTTCACACGAATTAAGTAGCACATAAATTCGTGTCTTTTCACACAGAAACGCACGAAATCTGATGAAATACATTATGCTACCTGTGGTTTTCTCGAGCACGGTTATATGTCAGACATTTAAACGGCGACGGATAGCGGAAAGCAAACCCCGTATTGAGTCAATACTGTCATCGATTGGTAAACATAATCCTTAACGTAAATATCCCAGGTTCGTACACAACGATTTTCCTTACATGTTGACTTTGCGCGCAGCCTTGGCGGCGAGCTGCATCCTGTAGGCTTTGCACCGGGTGGATTTGCGAGCGGTTTGCTTGGTTCTGGCCATGGCGCTAGCTTCCTTCTTAGACAGTCGGAGTATAGCCTCGAAATGCCCATGTGAAATGTATAAAGCCGGCAGTGGCATCTGCTGATTGGACACCATCTCCCCACCACCCCGATTGGCCCGTTACGGAGGCCTCCTCTGTCGGCTATCGGAAGGGATGCTTTGCTTCTCTTTTTTTTGACCGCGCACCCAAAACAGTACACTGCGCACCCAAAACAATACACTGCGCGCCCATAAAACACACTGTACGCCAAAAAACAATACACTTTGCGTGCGCCCGCAATAATACACTGCGCGCCCAAAACAATAGATCACTGCTGGCCTTTACACGCAATAATAGTCGCCATAGTCAAGAGTGAAATCTTGTGTTATAATTTAATGCTAGCCTGCTATGGCAAACGAGGCCAATAGTACACTGCGCGGATGCAACTGCACACTGCGCGCAGGCAAAAGCACAATGTGCGCGCAAAAGTACACTGCCGGCCCTTTATGCGCAATAATAGTCGCTGAAGTCAAGAGTGAAATCTTATGTTCTAATCTAATGCCAGCCTGCTATGGCGAACGATGCCAATAGTCCACTGCGCGCAGGCATTAGGACACTGCCGCGCGATAATATTCGCCAAAGTCAAGAGTAAAATCTTTTGTTCTAATCACCACATGTTCAGTAATGGCATTTCCCCCCTTTATTCAAATTACAACCTCTCACTTTCAGTTATTTGAAATGAAATAATCTCTCAATTATCACTATATCTAAAACAAGCCATAGAAAGTTGGTTGCAATTTCAATTAAATCATCCAGAAACGACAGAACAAACTCAAATACACACTGTAATCCCAAACAGTTGTACTAGCTCATAAGTAATAAGGTCATAACAGTCAAATGTCGTTATGCAGTTGACCAAACTATAAAGTGTTGAGCTCTGTTGAGATTTATGCCACTTTAATTGAAGAGGGCTCAATATTTTATAGGTAATTTGTGTGGAACGCTCAAAAAAGTTTAGGTAGTGTCATGACGTTATCGACGTCATGACGTTCTGGTGGGTGGGTCATCTCTCCCTCAGGAAAGCTGAGTCAGCCATCTTGAATTTGCTTTGATGCGGGGATGTGGAACACAGTTTAATTTGTTTTAATTTGTTTGCAATGCGCAGTTTTATGCTGCTCGCTTGAAACCACCACCACCTCCGTTTTTATCATTAGTCTTATTGCCTTCGTTTTCTTAAGCGCCATCTTATCATCACCTCTGATTTGGTAAGTAACTCTAATGTTGTTTTTAAAAAAATTGAATTTCGATAGTCTTAAATGTGGAACTGGGAATACATTTGTACAATGTGCACAGTGAATATTTGTTGTAAATAGTTTAAAAATCTAAGTAATTGTAACTTTAGAAGTTGTTAAATATGTGACAAATACGTTACGTTACTTCATCTTACAACGGTGTAACATTATCAGCAGGTTTCCTGGATGAACTACATTTCCCATAATGCATGTTTGCCCGGGACATTGACGGTGGAGGAAGGTCCATGAGTTTTCGCTGTTCGCCGGTAATGGAAGTGCGTACTGTGAGTATACGTATTTCAATAAGTGTCTGCCTTACACAGTAAATATTTTACGTTATCGAGCTGTGTGTACGTGTGTGCTAGCGTGAAACGAACAATGCTAAACAACATAATGTGAGTGTGTTATCATGATGCTAACCAGGCCTGTGTTTGTATTTCTTCCTAGGCTCAAGTGTGTGGTTGTGAGATCATCTCGAAATCCTTTTAACAGTTCAGGTAGGATGTATTATGAAATAGTGTTACTAATGTAATACATTGCTAAAACCAAGTATAGAGTGTATTTGTTATAATTCATTGGTATTAGATTTAAAAGGTGATCGAATAGCTCCTGATTTGTAATGTCATTAATGCATTTCTTTTGAAGCAATGTTTTTAAAAAATGTACAAGTGAATAGGTTGGTTTACTTTTAAGTTTAAATTTCCCACGTATCTCGTTAAAGTTTTGACCAATGAGCTAACTTGTTAAGTTGTGGCCAATGGGAGAGTGGACTGGTTGCCGGGAAAGAAAAGGGAGGGAAAAGTTGAAAGAAGAGAAAGGAGAGACGTTAGTGGGGTTGGTGAAGGAAAAACGACCAAAGGAAACGATAAAGAGAGAACAAAACCATACCTACAGAGTTTTTTTTAAGGGAAATCCTGATTTTATTTCTATAAGAGAGTGTTTATTATTTAGTTAAGAAAGACCAAGTGGAGACTGAAGCTGCCGTCGCATTGTGGAGACATTCGACATCCTAGAGGTTAGCCTAGCATCGTGCAAGACTTGGAGAGAATTGCTTGTGACGATCAGTTCGTGTTTCCAACGGATGTCTGTTGCTGCTACCGAGTACTGGCTGCATTGATAGCTGTGTTCGCGGTGGATCTTGTGAGGACACCTGCACGGAACTACTATATTTTGCTGAGGCATTATCTACAAGTAGTGAGTAACTACAAATGTGGGGTGGACTTCGGGACTTTATGTATGTTGTCATTTTTTTTATGAGCTCCAACGCGCGCCCAGGGTTTAAGCAAGCTTGCAAATAATTTGGACATGGGGTTGTGGAAAAATCATTGGGGTTTATAATTTGTATTTCTTTTGATGTGATACATTGAACATTTGATTAATATAGATCTTGAACCTTATGTCTGTTGTATTGGTGGAGTCATTTACTGTTTCCGTTTCATTTAATGCATGGGAAAGCATATCCTTATAACAATAACCAAGTCTATAATCATTCTATCTGAAGTTAATACCCTATTTGTCATTCACCCTAGCAAGTTTACAATAGGGATTCTTATTGGAGATGTCCTTCTCACCTAATATCCCATGCTGTTCAGATATTCTAAATAAGGTAATATCGTGAGAGTCAAATTCGAGCCTGGTGAGAGGGTTACACTAATAATTGGTTTTATTTTATGTGTTTCCACAGTCATTCTTTTGCTATTTCTCTAAATGTTTTTATCTCAACTGTGGGGTCAACAGTTGATCACTTGAACTCCTTTATTAATACTTTGTTAAATACAAAGAACAACAACAGAAATAGCAGATCTATAAGCACACGACTTTGATGCTTTGCTTGTTAATAACTAACTTGCTTATCTTTTAACATTTTCATTTTTACTATAATTAGTGTACAATGAATGTTTTTGATATTTGTGTAATTATTATTGTAATGGATATTTTTTGTCCATGTAGGAACAACGTGATGTAAATATGAGACGGGCCCTCGTCCTTCGTGCACTTCCTGTGTACCTGCGTGAAGATGCCTCCCAAGTTTTTCAGGACCTGTAATGTAAGTGTACTGGCCTCACTATCAATCCCTTTGCTTAGCTATTCAGTCATCTTAAACATGACACCACTCAAAGAACTCTAGGAGAACCAGAGGGGCATTCCAGAAAGCAGGTTATGTGAAAACCATCAGTATAGCCAATTGTATTTTTTCCAACAACGTAATTTCAAAGTCTGTGTTTCTAGTTTGTCGCCGCATTGAGTATGAGATAAAATGTTTTTATATTTCATTTTCAGCCGATTTTAAATAAAACAAAATAGCCTAAAATAAAACATTGAACAACATTCAACCACTTCCTTAAAGGCTAATATAAAATAAAGTGATGTTAAATTCAAAATGAAAAGACGACTGCATCTGAAACTCTGTCAGTGATTTATATAACAGCCGCAGCCAGAAAATGTCTGCTTCCTGTTTTCTCCCGTTGCCATGGTGAATAACCGTATCGGAGCTCCATTGATGATGGCTTTTTACTAGTCGTCAGGCACAAGCTCAACTCCGAGTTAACGTACTCTGAGTCAACTTACCTAACTCAGATCAGCTGTTCTGTAACTGAAAACTCAGTTTCACTTCACAGGGTAAGTCAACTCTGAGTTCAGGGTTAGGCTCAGTTTGTTGAACCTCCTTTCTGGAATAGCCCCCAGAACCTGTTTATGAAGTTTCCTTGAGTTGCTATTCTGCAAACTGACATGTAGAAATTACATAAATGAAAAGGTAAGTATAAAGAATTCCACTAAACAAAAAGTATGCTTACAGGTAGGTGTGAAACTAACATAAAATAATAAGCATGTGTAAAGAAAATAGTTTAAACATGTAGCTTAGTTGCAGTCTAAGTGCAAAGTGACTGTAATGTCTAGACATCATTAGCATGATTTGTATCCTTGAGGGGCTGAACTCATTTTTGTATTATTTGTGTTTTATAGTCAGCAGATGGTCCAGACCTCACTGACACTCCGGTGGCTCTCCTGACAGTTGTCACTGATGATACTACTGATGCGGCCCTCTTCAGCCCTGAGAGCATCTGTATTGTCGTGGAAGATGAAATACTTGTGAGTGGTCCCACAAACCTGGCTGACTCATTTCTCCTGCTCTTTGGGTATGTCTATGCACTAGACCTACAGTACCCAAAGAATCTTGAGCTTACATTCACATTTATCCAAAAAGTTGTGATGTGTCTTGAGGACAACAAACCACTGAAAGGCCGTCTACTGACACTGAAGAATGATTTGTTCAATGAGTGAATCACTCAGAATGGACTATTTGTTGAGCTGAGTATTGAGGATGTTTTTTGTTTTTTTCCCCTCTTTACAAATGTAATAATTTGCCTCTTCTACCTCATGTTTAATATGTTACACTGTTTGCCTCTTCTACCTCAGATTTAATACATTGATTGTTAATAGATAAATATCACAACATTGACGTATTGCCAAGCCCAAGTTTTTGTACTGTACTTGTGGGAAACGACTGTTGAATTCATGCACTATACATGTTTAATGTTGTGACCTAATGCTTACCTTGATGTTGCCAGTTGAAGTACGGCACAGTAGAAACCAGTACTTTTATTTGAATGTTTTATTTAAAAAAAGTGAGTTGCAGCCTTCAAGGTACAGTAAGTGCCAAAACGTTTTAAATGGCTCCACATTCTAATAGTTGTCATTGCTGTTGAGGATGGATTATAATTAGAATCTTATTGAATTTTATCATGAAGCCTTTGTGAGTTTTTATCATAATGTTTACTGAATAGTGTGATATGGAGACCCAAAATACTGAATCTACCCTCTGTAGCAATGACCACTATCAGAATATGGAACTATTAACACTTAATGTACTTTAAAACACATTTTGTTTTTATGGAGTCATTTCCTTTTCCTTTTTTGTTTTAATTTATGACAAGCACTTTGTTTTGACTGAGCTCCTTTTGATTCGTGCCTTTTTAAAAGCACATTGTGTTGAATAAAAAAAAGTTAAATTGTCACTGTGGTGTCACTTTCATGTTTTCTAACATTATTCGCTGATTATAATTGTGTAATGGACCGACATCAGTATTTCAGTTTAGAATTAATTTTGTTTGCATGTCCCACATTATGAGTTGAAGAATATTGAAAATTTTGAGTGTTTTTCACACATTATATGAGTTGAAGAATATTTAATATTTTGAGTGTATTTCCCACATTTATGAGTTGAAGAATATTGAAAGTTTTGAGTGTATTTCCCACATTATATGAGTTGAAAAATATTTAATATTTTGAGTGTATTTCCCACATTTATGAGTTGAAGAATATTGAAAGTTTTGAGTGTATTTCCCACATTATATGAGTTGAAAAATATTTAATATTTTGAGTGAATTACTCCCTAATTATAAGTTGAGGAATATCAATATTTATAAGATAACATTGAGATAATTTAAGGCAACTGTAAATGTAATTTTTATTTTATGTAAACTTAAAACATTTAAAAACATCACTAAAATATTTTTGTGTAATCTGTTACAAAATAATTTGAGTTATGTGAACTTATTAGGGTTTACAGTGCACTAATAGGAGAAAATATATATTTATTGATATTGTATGTTGTATAGCCTTACTTGTTGGTATCTCAGACGACCAGAACCTTAATAATAATCACCATACTTACTTCACATAGCACGGACATATAGTAGACTACTGACACTCACTCCTATGGAATGGGTATGGGGACTGGACACGCCGGGACCCAGACCCTACTGTTGTCGATCACACATATTAATGTCGTGTTCAGGGTGCTATCAGAGTTATCGGAAATACCTAGTTCCGACTGGGAAGTTTCACTTGAATGACCCTCCAAGTAGAAATTACAAGTGAGAAATATTGAAAATGTTGTTGCCAATCTTATTGGTTTAAGAATTGTTCCGACTTCAAAACCACTTGAACACAATCATGTGGGAGTTACAACTTCCCATTTTCCACGAGAATGTGAAGTTGGCATAATACAGCATTCAAGTGCTAGTCGGTACTAGGAAACGGACATTTCTGACTTGCTAACTGGTTGAACGCGTTACAATAGCCTAAGTATATAATATGATTGACATAACCACAATAGAAAGGCCTTGGAAGTGCGATAAGTGAAAGCCGACATATTTCATTATTTTTACATTAACCTCTTTAACATGTATTAAATGAATAATGAAGAAAATGGTGTAATTTAGACTCTACGAAATATGAAATGCATTATGAAGAAAATCGTGTACTGTTGCCTACACGGAAAAGGGGCCTTTCTGACCAAAAGTGCACCAGTATCCCAAAGTATTAATCGAAATCAAGCATAGAAAACAGCTTTAACATTAATAAGGGTGGCAGGTAGGTTAGTGGGTTAGAGCGTTGTGCCAGTAACCGAAAGGTCGCTGGTTCTAGTCCCCGGGCCGACTAGGTGAAAAATCTGTCGATGTGACCTTAAGCAAGGCACGTAACCCTAAATGCTCCTGTAAGTCGCTCTGGATAAGAGCATCTGCTAAATGACTAAAATGTAATAAAACAATTTTTCCCACGTAAAGTGTGTATTTTCTCACAAATTATGTTCAGAAAATCTCAAACAGTACATAGGCATACAACTACAATGTTTGAAACATTATTAAATAAAGACAACATTTCTGTATACTATAAAGAAAAATAGGCTATCCGTTTATGGTTGTTGTGTGTAGCCTACTGGATAAATTGGTGTCTTTTCGCACGAATTAAGTAGCACATAAATTCGTGTCTTTTCACACAGAAACGCACAAAATCTGCTGAAATACATTACGCTACCTGTGGCTTTCTCGAGCACAGTTATATGTCAGACATTTGAGCGGCTAGGGATAACGGAAAGCAAACCCCGTATTGAGTCAAAACTATCATCTATTGGTAAACATAATCCTTAACGTAAATATCCCAGGTTAGTACACAACGATTTTCCTTGCATGTTTTGCTAGGTCCTGCAGGACATCACCCCCTTCATCTTCCTGGAATAAAAAATCACACACAAACACAGACATTCTTTCAATGTTGGGAACACATTTTACATGAACATTTAAATCAAGATGGATTACGAGATGCCCAGGCTGATGCGCAAAGGCAACTATTGCTTATATATTTGGAGTTCATGTTAAATGTAATTTTAAATTATAATTCAATTACATTTACTGATTAAGCCAACTCAAACATTTTCAGTTTATGCTACTCAGAATATTTATTCATCTTTCTCATTGCAATATCTCAAGAGAACTTAATAATTTCAAGCATGAAAATGAAACATAAATATCCTGAGTTAACTTAACATTTATTCGTTTTTTTCAATCTATCTTCTGATTACCCATAACTCAAAAACATAGACTTGTTACAACTCAAAATCATTTACCACCAAACTTAAAATATTTGTGGCAACTGATTGCCTTAAAAATAATAAGTACTCTTGACTTAAAGGTCAAACAAAAAAACATAATCTATTCAGATGTTTAGTAGAAACTTTTCTTGCCCAGTCTTTTAGCAAAAAAATATTAAATAAAAAAACATAAATAAAAAAATAACAATTAACAAGTCTACTTCTGGGCATTTTGTTTATACTTTAAGATGAACTATGTAATAGTAGAACATATTCAAACTCAGAAAAGCTAAAATTACATTAAGAAAATAACAGTTTATAAGCTATTTGTGATATAATGATAATACAACATTACCAGGAGGGCATCAGCAAGTCTTGGGTGGTGACCAAACATTTGTTTAGAAAGATAATTTGCCCACACCTGTGCCTTTTAGCACAAAATGAAACGATCTATTTAATAATAATAGTAATATAACAATAATAGTAATACAAATCATTAAGAATTAAAAAGAGAATTAAATAAACAATTACAAAGGCACACTTTTGGCCATCTGGTTGTAAACTTGCAGTGCAGCAATGTATAAACAAATTGCTTGTAAATTCTTCACAACTAAAACTGCTAAAATTTCAAAAACGGTACATTAACATGTACAAAGGCAGTGTTTAGCCTTCCTTTGGCTATCTGGTTCAAATCTAGCAACTTCAGGGTGCACTGTATAGTTTTAGAAAATTAATTCAAACTCGAAAAGCAAAATTAACAATATTAATAAGACAATAAAAATGATTTAACCATTTCCATAACTGAATAAACATCCCATCCTCAGAAGAAAATAAAGTCCCTATAACACTGTTTCCAACTAGAAAGGTGGCTATACTAAAGTAAAGTAGCCTGAAACTTTGAGGACAGTTTATTTATTTATGAAAATGTATCAATGAAGAGCTTTCCTTTCTGATAAAAATGTACTTCCCAAAGCTATATAGTACACCTTTTAAAAACAAAATGCCATAGTGTATAAATATGGAGGATATATTTATTCATAATTCAAATTGAAAGTCCAAAGAGAAAACAAAGCAAGATCAAATTAATAGTATTATTTTACTACGCTACTAGGAAAAATCATGCCATAATTAAATGTATGATGTAAAAGCTTAAAATGG
Organism: Coregonus clupeaformis; assembly: GCF_020615455.1. Classification (NCBI taxonomy): domain Eukaryota; kingdom Metazoa; phylum Chordata; class Actinopteri; order Salmoniformes; family Salmonidae; genus Coregonus; species Coregonus clupeaformis. The sequence continues at coordinate 10,477 of NW_025537051.1, read as the reverse complement.
AAATACTTCAATTAAAATCTAAAATATAATAGTTTTATTTTAGCCTTTCCCCTTTATAATTTTCAATTTGACATTTTACCTTTTTAATTTTACATTTTACATTTTTGACATTTTCAGATTCACCTTTTACATTTTGATTTAAGCTTTTCATTTAGAAGTGACAGGTGTCAATTTAAATGAGGAGGCATGGCCCAACGGCTGGTGGGATTGTCTGAAACGACTTCCAGCTGACAGTTGAAGCTTTGCATTTTAAATTTGACTTTTTAAATTTAATTATGGCATGATTTTTCCTAGTAGTGTAGTAAAATAATAATATTTTTAATTTGATCTCGCTTCGTTTTCCCTTTGGCCTTTCAATTTGAATTATGAATAAAAATATCCTCCATATATAAACACTTAATTCAACCCTGAATTTCAGTTTTAACAACAATAAAATGTACATTAAAATGTACAAAGACAGTGTGTACTTTGTGCCATTTGGCTGAAAACCAGTTGAGTAGAGCAGCAACTTTAACATAAACAGTTGAACAGTATTCAACATGGACCTGACATGACATATTCTCATTATGGATTATGCTCTAACAGAGTGAGCCATCAGAATCCACCACTCCTTTTTGGATCTTCAGTTACACATACAACATCAGCTCATTTTTAAGAGTCTGCAGCTTGGGTGACAGTTTAGAGTCATCAAGACCAAGCAAGATTTTCTGTGTGAACTCAAAAGTGTTTGTCAGTCCCTTGGGATAGCTGAGATGTAGTGCATAAATCAGGCCGAACATTACCAGGAAGGCATCAGCAAGCCTGGGGAGATTGACAACCACATCACCCTCTAGGACGACAGAGACTCTCACTGGGTGGTAGTGAACTGGGCTTGTGGCATCATCACTGACTGTTGTAAGGAGGACCACTGATGCATCCCACAGGTCTGGCTCATCCATATCATCCTTTAAAAAATGAAAAGGGAGAACATATACTAATCACATTTACTGAAACAATGGCTGTGGCAATTTTGATTACAGTTGGATGTAGGGGTGGAACGGTACATATATTTGTATTGAACCGAAATGGTACGGGCGTCTCGGTACGGTACATGCATTTACACGGAGAATACACAGTATAAAAATAAATAAAACTTGAGTGCAAATTAATGAATGTAATGCGGAACTACTGTTAGACAAGCGGTTCTTTAGGGACACCTAATCTGTAGCCCTGCCCTTAGCTCTGAAGCTCCCGAGCCCCGCCTACATGTCGAGTCAGTCAGTCCAGTCCAAATGAAGAGTCCACATGAAACAAACTAGTCCCTTCCAAATACAACCAAACACGGACGTAGCTGTATCCCTTCTCGCCTCGACCACAAATGGCCTCCAAGCCCGTTTGATTCGCTGTTTGCTCCGCCCGTTAGCTGTTAGCTCCGCCGTTAGCTGTTAGCTCCCCGTTACTTTAGCTTCGCCGTTAGCGTGTGAAGCTAACACCAAAACTCGTCAACTGCTCTGTGTAACCGAAGCTGCTCTTTTAACATCCCTGCTCTGTGCATTCACATATGAGAGCAGCGCTTGTCTCCTATATCACACTACTAGCTGATTGTCTTATTTTGTTTACAAGTTACAGATGGAGTCTGGAGATGATGCAGGGTACTTCTTGTTTACTGTTTACATCTTACTTTATACACTTCAAGCTGTTACAGCTAGCTCAGTGGACAGCCTGAGACATGCACAATAAAAAAATCTGCCTTCTGCATTTTTGTTTTGCTTTCCCCTCCATTGTACCAAACCGAACCGTAATGTCTGAACCGAGGTATGAACCGAACCGTGACTTCTGTGTACTGTTCCACCCCTAGTTGGATGTCATTTAAATAACAATAAATACACAAGTCTGAAAGACTCCTGTTCATTCTGCTGCGTTGTGCTCTCGTTGCTGAGAAAGTGAGATTACTTTTATGTGTTCCACTGTGAGGCTAATGACGGCTACTTGATTTTCTTTGCAGTTGATTTTTTTGATGCTGTAATGGGCTCAAAATGACACTTCACACTTATAAACATCTTGCCAGAGGTTTGTAGTTGAAACACTGGTACATATACATAAATTCTAGTGTGTTGGAAATGAAATGAAGATATTAATTTGTTAATTTACAGTACAATAGGCCTGATATCTCTTTACTGGGACTTACCACACATGTTCTGAAAAATCCAGAGACTTCCTCTAGTAGATAATCAGGAAGGGCATGGAGAACAGTGGTACGCCTTTGTGTGGACATCATGTAATTCCTAAGAAGATTAAAACAGTGTTGTGACAAGTTTACTTATCAAACCCAATGACAAACAGTCCCAACTAATAATTAATTAATTAATTAATTAATTGCCAATATCTGCACATAAATCCACTAATAACCTGCTGACTGGTGCAATTGTGGAATTAAAAAGCTTATTTGAAGCATTAAACTCCCAACATTACACTAAGACTACCTGTGAAATGTATAATCACCTGTGTATCATGGACTTTGAAAATGTTTGCCAACGCATCTGCAGTCTTTTCAGTTTTGGAAGCTTTCTGTCTAAATAAGGCCATCAAACGAGGAGTGTGGCGATCAAGCTCGGCATAGAAAGTGTTAGGTAGGTTCTGGTTAGTTATCCGTTGGAACTCTACATATACCTCCATTGAGGAAAGGACAGTAACAGCAATTATTTATTTTAGGATGAATGAAATTAGGCAACATTACACACAATGTGACATACAGTAGCAAAGATAAAAACAGAAAAAATAACCTACAAAATGAATTTATTTATTAAATTGATGATGATTTTACCTCAGACTGCATATGAAGAGCAGGCCAGAGGTCCATTAGCTCTTTCACCGGTGGGCAGGACATTACAATAGTCTGTCGTCGCAAGGCAAACGTGTTCTGCATCATCTTACTAATAAGGGGTAGGTTTCTCTCAGTCTTCTTTACTTCCTCGACAATAGCCTGCCTCAAAAGGTCAAGGCTTGAGGGATCCTCTCCTTGAGGAAAGTTAGGCAGAAAGTTGACCTCTGCACACTTAGGCCTTTTGATGTTGGAGTGTGAAGGTTCATTCTCAGGGTTTTTTTCGGCTTCTTTTCCCAGCATTTACAGCGACCTCCTGACATCCAGCCCTTCTCATCTTGGTCCTGTAATTGCCCATTTTAAACTTGATGCTGTTCTTCCAGCCATCCCATCCATTGTCAGATCCTGCTTCTTTTAAACATGGGTGTTTCCTCACAAGAGCTTCAGCCACCATTGCTATCTCTTTATCACTGGGGTAAGCCTTAAAACCATATATGGTAGATGCCAGTTTGTCTAAAATATTGTGCTTTTGGTCCCTTGACAACTGAAGAGGTCTCTCATTCTTTTCAAATTCAGCATTCCCATCTCTAAGTGTCAGCTCAACGTCAAATGCAAATGTGGGAATTTGTAAAGGACCTGGAGGCCATCTGCTCAGACGTTCTGGGGATGACACATCTGAAAGGGTATCAGTTGATGCAAGAGAACTGGAATCCTGTCTAACTGAAATATGAACACAGGCTTTTTGTGGTAACTCCTCGATGTCAACAAGGCAAGTGAGTTTTCCATCAAAGTCTGGATCTTTGTATTGCAAACTGAATCACATCCAATTCCATTTTCTTAATCTCAATCACTGCATCAACAGAGGCTGGACGGGAGCTGAGTTTTAATTTTCTAACACGGTCTGCCTCGATGACACGAAGGATCATGTTTTGTGGGGCTTCAGCTGCCATCACTTTAATAAAAGAAGAGATTTGGAGGTTAACAACACATCAGCACACAGACATTATAGTGCATTTATAAGGCTTTCTAAATGTTAATAAATCATTAATGACAACCTCCAACGGGGGGTGAGGAGGCCGTGGCGGACATAATGAATGTATGGCAAAACAAACACTTCTTATGTTCTTGAGCATGATATCTTGACAGATGAGTACTCAGGGCATTAAGTGTCTGAAATGTGGACATGCAATCATCATGGAGGCATGAGAGCGGGCTCATTTTTGAAAAGTGGCTGTGCTGCAGTCTGCAGTGTTTAAATAAATATTTTCTAGTGGTAAAAGAAGCTGAACACAACTTACAGTGCCAAGTCATATTTGTTGCAGCAACCTGAAAACACACAAAAAAATATTATTTTACAGGACACCTGTCATGAAGTTTAAACCTCCATCAGAACTATCAAAAACTGCAGTCATATTCCTCATACTAAAAAGTGTACAACAATATAGCTACACCAACATTGATTAAAACAAAGTAGATGTGTAAAATGCCTGTTAGACTATTCAAAACATGTTATTACACAAATAAGTCAAAGTTAGGTAACGTTGGGCTGGTAGCATCCATAAATTCTTATCGTAGCAATAACAAAAATATGAATACAAAAAAAGTAACCAGCTAATTCAACTTGCAGAGAATAGCTTTCAGTTAGCCTAAGTCACAACACGTGGAGTTAGCTTCTGCTTTCATTCACAACACTGACACAGCTCCAGCACAGATTTCAAGTTTTTATTGAGCAGTACATGATACCTTACTATCCACCGCTGCACGTTGGGCTCAACCAGTTTTTTACAACTACATTAGCCTAGCCATGTAGCCTATACAGCTAGCTAACTGGCGGAATGACTTTGCATGTTAGCTTGCTAACCTAACAGATAACCGTTTTACATTGCTAACGTGACTCACTTTGTCCGTCTTAAAAACACGTTGAACCTCCAGAAACAAACATACAAACATTCAAGCAAGTTTTATGTTGACTACTTACATTCACAACTCATTTGTGCAGAGCTGAGTGTTACCCTCCGGTCTCCTGCCCTTCTCCTCGGCTCCGGTCTGCTGCCTGAAGAGGAAGTGCACGCAAATACTACAAAATAAAATATGTGAGCGCATATATGTAATTTATTAACTAGCCAACCTTGTAACAAGCAAACTATTAACAATTAATTATTTATAAACGTATATACACGTGTGTGTGTGTGTGTGTGTGTGATATTTTATATACAAATCTATCTGATGCAATTGATTTATTCTCAATTCGTTCTTGATTTGATTCATTTGTTCTTTCAAAATAAGACATAAATTCATGTTTAATCCATATAGTTTTAAGTTAAAAAAAAATATGTTAAGTAGCAGTTACATAAAAATGAAAAATGTTCATATTATTATTATAAGTTCAATAAACTCAAAAAGAAGAAAATTGCTACTGGCACTCAACATTTTTAAGTAAGTACAACTTTTAAGAACATTTTAAGTTTACACTACGTATTACAATTAATTATTTTGAACATTCGGGTTTACAGTGTAGTAGACTACTGACACTCACTCGTATGGAATGGGTATGGGGACTACATTATGCTACCTGTGGCTTTCTCATGCACGGTTATACGTCAGACATTTAAACGGCTAGGGATAGCGGAAAGTAAACCCCGTATTGAGTCAATACTGACATCTATTGGTAAACATAATCCTTAACATAAATATCCCAGGTTAGTACACAACGATTTTCCTTACATGTTGTGCTAGGTCCTGCAGGACATCACCCCTTCATCTTCCTGTAAAAAAAAAAAACACAAACACAAACAATCTTTCAATGTTGGGAACAAATGTTACATGAACATTTAAATCAAGCTGGATTACAAGATGCCCTTATTTTTTAAAATCAGAATGTAGTGAAGAGGCTGATGCGCAAAGGCAACTACGCTGAGCGTGTGGGCGCTGTCGCACCAGTCTACCTGGCCGCCGTGCTTGAATACCTGACTGCTGAGACCCTGGAGTTGGCCGGAGACACTGCCTGTGCAAACAAGAAGACTCACATCATCCCCTGTCACCTGCAGCTGGCCTTCCGTAACGACGAGGACCCAACATCTGGGCGGTGCTACTCCCCAAGAAGACAGAGAATGCCGTCAAAGCCAAGTAAATTCGCTACTGCGGCATCAACTTGACTACTCAACCCCCAAAGGCTATTTTAAGTGCCAACCAATTGAGTGGGTGTATACACAAAGAACCAGACACCTGGATAGTTCCCGTTGAAGTTCCCCCGGAAGAGAAATGGTTTCTGACTGCAACAGTGAGTCCTACAACATCTTAATTATATCAACCCCCTCTCCACTAAGCACCCCAGTTATTTTAGGGACACATATCACTTCTTAGAAAATATCAAACACATAGCTGTTCCCTCCCAAACATATACACATATATACAGTATCTCACAAAAGTGAGTACACCCCCTCACATTTTTGTAAATATTTGAGTATATCTTTTCATGTGACAACACTGAAGAAATGACACTTTGCTACATTGTAGAGTAGTGAATGTACAGCTTGTATAACAGTGTATATTTGCTGTCCCCTCAAAATAACTCAACACACAGCCATTAATGTCTAAACCGCTGGCAACAAAAGTGTGTACACCCCTAAGTGAAAATGTTCACTCGTTAGTGTTACAAGGTCTCAGTTGTGAATGGGGAGCAGGTGTGTTAAAATTTGGTGTCATCGCTCTCACACTCCCTCATACTGGTCACTGGAAGTTCAACATGGCACCTCATGGCAAAAAAAATCTGAGGATCTGAAAAAAAGAATTGTTGCTCTACATAAAGATGGCCTGGGCTATAAGAAGATTGCCAAGACCCTGAAACTGAGCTGCAGCACGGTGGCCAAGACCATACAGCGGTTTAACAGGACAGGTTCCACTCAGAACAGGCCTCGCCATGGTCGGGCCAAAGAAGTTGAGTGAACGTGCTCAGCGTCATATCCAGAGGTTGTCTTTGGGAAATAGACGTATGAGTGCTGCCAGCATTGCTGCAGCGGTTGAAGGGGTGGGGGTCAGCCTGTCAGTGCTCAGACCATACACTGCACCAAATTGGTCTGCATGGCTGTCGTCCCAGAAGGGGAAGCCTCTTCTAAAGATGATGCACAAGAAAGACCGCAAACAGTTTGCTGAAGACAAGCAGACTAAGGACAAGGATTACTGGAACCATGTCCTGTGGTCTGATGAGACCAAGATAAACTTATTTGGTTCAGATGGTGTCAAGCGTGTGTGGCGGCAACCAGGTGAGGAGTACAAAGACAAGTGTCTTGCCTACAGTCAAACATGGTGGTGGGAGTGTCATGGTCTGGGGCTGCATGAGTACTGGGGAGCTACAGTTCATTGAGGGAACCATTAATGCCAACATGTACTGTGACATACTGAAGCAGAGCATGATCCCCTTCCTTCGGAGACTGAGCCGCAGGGCAGTATTCCAACATGATAACGACCCCAAACACACCTCAAAGACGACCACTGCCTTGCTAAAGAAGCTGAGGGTAAAGGTGATGGACTGGCCAAGCATGTCTCCAGACCTAAACCCTATTGAGTATCTGTGGGGCATCCTCAAACGGAAGGTGAAGGAGTGCAAGGTCTCTAACATCCACCAGCTCCGTGATGTCGTCATGGCGGAGTGGAAGAGGACTCCAGTGGCAACCTGTGAAGCTCTGGTGAACTCCATGCCCAAGAGGGTTAAGGCAGTGCTGGAAAATGATGGTGGCCACACAAAATATTGACACTTTGGGCCCAATTTGGACATTTTCACTTAGGGGTGTACTCACTTTTGTTGCCAGCGATTTAGACATTAATGGCTGTGTGTTGTGTTATTTTGAGGGGACAGCAAATTTACACTGTTATACAAGCTGTACACTCACTACTTTACATTGTAGCAAAGTGTCATTTCTTCAGTGATGTCACATGAAAAGATATACTCAAATATTTACAAAAATGTGAGGGTGTACTCACTTTTGTGAGATACTGTGTGTGTGTGTGTGTATATATATATATATATTAATATATATACAGTTTGGAAAAAAAGTATTTAGTCAGCCACCAATTGTGCTTGTTCTCCCACTTAAAAAGATGAGAGGCCTGTCATTTTCATCATAGGTACACGTCAACTATGACAGACAAATTGAGAAAATAAAATCCAGAAAATCACATTGTAGGATTTTTAATGAATTTATTTGCAAATTATGGTGGAAAATAAGTATTTGGTCACCTACAAACAAGCAAGATTTCTGGCTCTCACAGACCTGTAACAACTTCTTTAAGAGGCTCCTCTGTCCTCCACTCGTTACCTGTATTAATGGCACCTGTTTGAACTTGTTATCAGTATAAAAGACACCTGTCCACAACCTCAAACAGTCACACTCCAAACTCCACTATGGTCAAGACCAAAGAGCTGTCAAAGGACACCAGAAACAAAATTGTAGACCTGCACCAGGCTGGGAAGACTGAATCTGCAATAGGTAAGCAGCTTGGTTTGAAGAAATCAACTGTGGGAGCAATTATTAGGAAATGGAAGACATACAAGACCACTGATAATCTCCCTCGATCTGGGGCTCCACGCAAGATCTCACCCCGTGGGGTCAAAATGATCACAAGAACGGTGAGCAAAAATCCCAGAACCACACCTGCAGAGAGCTGGGACCAAAGTAACAAAGCCTACCATCAGTAACACACTACTCCGCCAGGGGACTCAAATCCTGCATTGCCAGACGTGTCCCCCTGCTTAAGCCAGTACATGTCCAGGGCCGTCTGAAGTTTGCTAGAGTGCATTTGGATGATCCAGAAGAGGATTGGGAGAATGTCATATGGTCAGATAAAACCAAAATATAACTTTTTGATAAAAACTCAACTCATCGTGTTTGGAGGACAAAGAATGCTGAGTTGTATCCAAAGAACACCATACCTACTGTGAAGCATGGGGGTGGAAACTTCATGCTTTGTGGCTGTTTTTCTGCAAAGGGACCAGGACGACTGATCCGTGTAAAGGAAAGAATGAATGGGGCCATGTATCGTGAGATTTTGAGTGAAAACCTCCTTCCATCAGCAAGGGCATTGAAGATGAAACGTGGCTGGGTCTTTTAGCATGACAATGATCCCAAACACACCACCCGGCAACGAAAGAGTGGCTTCGTAAGAAGCATTTCAAGGTCCTGGAGTGGCCTAGCCAGTCTCCAGATCTCAACCCCATAGAAAATCTTTGGAGGGAGTTGAAAGTCCGTGTTGCCCAGCGACAGCCCCAAAACATCACTGCTCTAGAGGAGATCTGCATGGAGGAATGGGCCAAAATACCAGCAACAGTGTGTGAAAACCTTGTGAAGACTTACAGAAAACGTTTGACCTGTGTCATTGCCAACAAAGGGTATATAACAAAGTACTTCATCCTATCCCAGGTATTCCTTAAAGAGGTGGGGTTTCAAATGTCTCCGGAAGGTGGTGAGTGACTCCGCTGTCCTGGCGTCGTGAGGGAGCTTGTTCCCATTGGGGTGCCCAGAGCAGCCGAACAGTTTTGACTGCGGCTGAGTAGGAACTATGCTTCCGCAGAGGAAGGGAGCCAGAGGCCAGGAGAGTGGATAGAACGCAATGCCCTCATTTGGGTGTAGGGACTGGATCAGAGCCCGAAGGTACAGAGGTGCTTTTCCCTCTCACTGCTCCATGGCAAGCCTCATGGTCTTGTAACGGATGCGAACAACTGCGAAGCCAGTGAGAAAGTGTGCGGAGAGGTGGGGACGTGAAGAGCAGGAAGGTTGAACACCAGACGGGCTCGGCATTCTGGATGAGTTGTAGGGGTTTAATGGCACAGGCAGGAGGACAAACTGGAGTTGTCAACCGTGATGGCGAGATCATGGAACGGGCAGTCCTTCCTCGGGAGGAAGAGCAGCTCCGTCTTGCCAGGGTTCGGCCGAGGTGGTGATCCGTCATCCCATAATGATATGGTCTGCCAGACATGCAGAGATGCGATTCGCCACCTGGTTATCAGAAGGGGGAAAGGAGAAGACAGTTGTGTACGTCAGCGTATTAGCAATGATAGGAGAGCCATGTGAGGATTGACAGACCAAGTGACTTGGTGTGGGAGAAAAGGAGAGGGCCTAGAACCGAGCCCTGGGGGACACCAGATGGTGAGAGCACGTGGTGCGGAGACAGCTTCTCCCACGACACTTGGTAGGAAGCGACCGGTCAGGTAGGACGCATTCCAGGAGTGAGCCGCACCGGAGATGCCCAGCTCGGGAGAGGGTGGGAGAGGGAGGATCTGATGGTTTCCTGGTATCACAGGCAGCAGACAGGTCTAGGAAGGACAAGAGCAGATGAGAGAGAGTTAGCTTTAGCAGTGCGGAGAGCCTCCGTGGACACAGAGAAGAGCAGTCTCCAGTTGAATGACCAGTCCGAACCTGACTGGTTTTGGATCAAGAAGGTAATTCTGAGAGAATAGCAAGAGAGTTGGCTAAAGACCACGCTGGCCAATAGTTTTGGAAAGAAAGAAAGAAGAGATACTGGTCTGTAGTTGTTGACATCAGTGGGATCGAATGTGGTTTTTTTGAGAAGGGAGCAACTCTCTCTTGAAGATCGGAAGGGACATGGCCGTCAAGGATGAAGTTGGATCAGCGAGGTGAGGTAGGGGAGAAGGTCACGGAGATGGTCTTGCAGGAGGAAATC
>NW_025537050.1:0-42969 GCF_020615455.1 Coregonus clupeaformis | reverse complement strand
GTGTTCTCATGTTTCTTTACCTTCTCTGACAGGTGCTTCATATCCCCTCACTCGGTACCTGTCCATGCTGAATCTGACCCCGCGTTTTAAAAAAGCAAGCACGGAAAGCAAAATAAAGCATTAGCATCAGTGCACCCAGCTAGCCAAGCCTTCCTGGTGTACCAGCTACGGGAGAAGCCGCGCACATACTGCTTCCCTTTCTCGCTAGCCTGCTGTCTGATTGAGAGGTCAGGTTGATCTGGGCCCAGCTCTTTCACCCGAACTTTCTCTGACAAAGTTCTCTCTCTCAAACGGATCTTGGAGGAGAGATTTCACCGAGTTAGGGTTGGGTCTTGGAGGAGTAACGTTTGCGTTCGCCATTGTTGTCCAGTAAAATGGCGTCACTGGACCCCGGTCCTTATTTTATCAGGGAGCGAGCTTAGAGGCGGTAAAATAATCGCCCTCCTTGGATTCGATTTAAGATCGCTTATTGACTACATTTTATGTCATACATTCATATCTTAAATTAGCAATTGGCTTAACTGCTACGTAGACCCGCCTCCTCGGGGCACTTTCTGTATCGCCCAGAGCTGACGGGCGTTTGACAGGCAGAGGAAAGGTTGCGAATATGATTTTCTATCATATCTTACACATATTACTGTGTGCATTCCATATTTCAAACACACAAATATTGACATACTGATGTTTTTATTATTATTATTATTATTATTTTTTTATTTTTTTATTTTTTAAAATAATTTTATTTAAGGGGGCGGCGCCCTAGCGCCCTCTATCGGCCAGCCGCCACTGGATGCAACATAATTTTGTTCTGCTGTTCACTTAGCAACAAAGTTAATATTCAATAACAACTAGGCCTCTTCTAGAAATTGACCTGGTGGACACCTGAATAATTATTACAAACTGTGTAGTACTTTCCCGCATTATTATCAACGTCTGATTGTGTCTTCTCTTTCCTTTTAAAATACTAAAACAAATATAATTGTGACGGCTCTATGATAATCACTCACACAAGCACCAACTGGCAGTGGGTGGAAACGTCAGTCGTCTCGTCAGCTTGAATGGCGATAAAATCAGCACTCTTTACTTCCTCCAGGATGTAATCCTAAGCATTGACAGCATACAGTCCAACAGCTCGTTCTGTATCGTCTTTGACGTGCCCTTAAAAACGGTAGCTGTCTTCAGGTGCTCCTCCAGCACACTGTCGAGGGAGGCAACAAAATCCACTAAGCCCCGGAAAATGCCGGGGTTGTCTGAGAGTCAGTCTCCTCGTGCCCACGCAAGGCCAACTCAAAAAGCCCCACAGAACTTCACACAATCGATAATTTTGGATAGAATGTGCCTGTTTTTATCCACCTCCTCATTGTGTTTCCTCACCGCAATCCTGTGGCCGTCATCCAGCTGCGTAGCAATGTTCACCCCTTCCTAATACAGCTAGCTTTACAGAGTTGTCCATGTGTGCCCTGGTGTTCTCATGTTTCTTTACCTTCTCTGACAGGTGCTTCATATCCCTCACTCCGGTACCTGTCCATGCTGAATCTGACCCGTCGCTTTAAAAAAGCAAGCACGGAAAGCAAAATAAAGCATTAGCATCAGTGCACCCAGCTAGCCAAGCCTTCCCTGGTGTACCAGCTACGGGAGAAGCCGCGCATATACTGCTTCCCTTTCTCGCTTTAGCCTGCTGTCTGATTGAGAGGTCAGGTTGATCTGGGCCCAGCTCTTTCACCCGAACTTTCTCTGACAAAGTTCTCCTCTCAAACGGATCTTGGAGGAGAGATTTCACCGAGGTTAGGGTTGGGTCTTGGAGGAGTAACGTTTAGGTTCGCCATTGTTGTCTAGTAAAAATGGCGTCACTGGACCCCGGTCCTTATTTTATCAGGGGGCGAGCTTGGGGCGGTAAAATAATCGCCCTCCTTGGATTCGATTTAAGATCGCTTATTGACTACATTTTATGTCATACATTCATATCTTAAATTAGCAATTGGCTTAACTGCTACGTAGACCCGCCTGCCTCGGGGCACTTTCTGTCGCCCAGAGCTGACGAGGCGTTTGACAGGCAGAGGAAAGGTTGCGAATATGATTTTCTATCATATCTTACACATATTACTGTGTGCATTCCATATTTCAAACACACAAATATTGACATACTGATGTTTTTATTATTATTATTATTATTATTTTTTATTTTTTTATTTTTTAAAAATAATTTTATTTAAGGGCGGCGCCCTAGCGCCCCTCTATCGGCCAGCCGCCACTGATGACGACATTTTGTGACGTTTTGGACTTCGGCGAAGGTTTCTTCCGGGCACACAACATTTTTTTCTGGAGGCAAGCGGAAGTTCAGAGCCGAAGGCTATGTACGCCCCTTCCTCGGTGATTGGTCAACAGTAGGGACTCGTCAATCAAGTATTTGTTGTCGTTTAACGAGAGACGACTCGTTTCACTCACTTTTGTTCATTGAAAAATACTGCACCATACATCTTAGTTAGATGTAAAATTGCGCGACTAAGATCTCTTCGACAAAAACATCAAAATGAATGACACATTTCTTGAGTTATCTTAGATTAATTTCTGACTATTTTGAGGAAGTACTGGCTACCGCGTCTCAAAATGGACAAACAGTACTATTGCCGCTTTTTTCTCGGTTTTCAAGCGAAGACATTTTAAGAGAGTATGCCAGCGCATTCCTTCCGTTCGGCTAGCCGAGTTTGGCTAAGCGCCAGCCGAACTGAAGCATGCTGAGGCCTTTATTGTTAGCATACGCTCTGTGTGGATGCGCTTAAAGGTGTAATTCACCCAAATTACAAAATGACATATTGGTTTCCTTACCCTTTAAGCGTTCTATGGACAAAGTATGACAGCAATCTTTGGTTTAGTTTATCTGGCACCGTTTCCAAATGCTAACGTTTTAGCATTTGTGTCCACAATCCCATTCAAGACTTTGTGGTATAAATCCAAAAGTATCAAAATTGATTGTGAAACACAACAAAGTCACTTGTAGATGATTTGAACATCATGCGCGAAAAATGCTAATATTGGTACAATGGGATTTTTGTGCCACAAATGCTAAAACTTTAGCATTCGGAAACAGTGCCAGCCACTGCCAGGGAAACTAAAGCAAAGCATTGATTGCTGCCATAGCTTGTACATAGATTGCTTACAGGGTAAGGAAACCAATGAGTTATTTTGTAATATGGGTGAACTATCCCTTTAAATCCATGCGCTGCAGGAGGGTGTGGGTGGAGTTACACAGCCTACCATGTTTTGAAAGTCGGGTATGTTTTTCACAGTCTAGAAGGATGCTAAATCAAACTGAACATATTGGCTTCCAAAGGAAAGCATGAATTTAATCCATATGCTTTGGCCAGTGGTTGTGTCTTATTCACTGATGATAATTACATTTTAGTCATTTAGCAGACACTCTTATCCAGAGCAACTTACAGTAGTGAGAGCATACATTTTCATGCTGATCCCCAATGGGAAGCAAACCCACAACCCTGGCTTTGCAAGCTCTATGCTCTACCAACTGAGCTATACGGGACCTAATGTAACCTATGTTTTTAGCGCATGCTTATACATAAGAAGATACATTACATGACCAACAGTATGTGGACACCTGCTCGTTGAACATCTCATTCCAAAATCATGGGCATTAATATGGAGTTGGTCCCCCCTTTGCTGCAATAACAGCCTCCACTCTTCTGGGAAGGCTTTCTGCTAGATGTTGGAATATTAATGCGGGGACTTGCTGTAGCTTCCATTGAGCCACAAGAGCATTAGTGAGATCGGGCATTGATGTTGACGATTAGGCCTGGGTCGCAGTCAGCGTTCCAATTCATCCCAAAGGTGTTTGATGGGGTTGAGTCAGGGCTCTGTGCAGGCCAGGCAAGTTCTTCCCACACCGATCTCGACAAACCATTTCTGTATGGACCTCGCTGTGCACGGGGCATTGTCATGCTGAAACAGGAAAGGACCTACCCCAAACTGGCATTGCACATGGTAATGCTCGGCCATGGAAACCCATTTCATGATATTCCCAACGATAGGTTATTGTGCTGATGTTGCTTCCAGAGGCAATTTGAACTCTGTAGTGAGTGTTGCAACTGAGGACAGAAGAATTTTACGCATTACGCGCTTCAGCACTCGAGCGATCCTGTTCTGTGTGGCCTACTACTTCAACAACGTAAAATACCTTACATTTCTTCCAAAAATAATACGAATTGTTATTGTTAGATTAATAATTTGATTAATTAGATTAAACAAAGATATATAGGCCTACTCAATAACATACAAATAACTATTCTAGTGGTGACTCAAATATGTAGCCTATAGTATGGTGAGTAGCCTAGATAGCTAATTTAGAAACAATGGAAATCGACAACTGTGTCTCTGGCTCTGTCTTTATCCATTTCTTTCTTGGAAGAATTTTCCTATCCTAGAGTCTGAGACATTGTGGGAATCTGTGGTAGAGAAGAATAATATGACAATTTAGCATAGACACTATACATTACCCCTGGTTACCGTCATCATGATTTCTATAGTTTAGGCATATAGCTAGCTAGGCATAGCTAGTTGTTGTGTTACCCAGCTAGCAATAATAGTGCTTGTGTTGACATAAGTAGCTAGATAGCTAGCTAGCTACCTTTAACATGCTGGATGTCTCACAAAATACCCTTGGGCTATGGATACCCTGAGAACAAGGTTCAGGGAAGATAAGACCATCGAGCCCAGCTAATGTTAGCTAGCTAGTTAGCTCGCAAGTAGCGACCATAGTATTTTTGCCAGCTTTAGGTAGCTAGCTAGCTAGTCAAGGTTAGAAAAACTAGTTAGCTAGCGTGCTAGCTAATCCCCAAAAACATCAACAGATTGCATGGAAAGTATATTCTGTAGATGGTAACTAGCTAGCTAGCTAGCCTACTTTGTAGGCCCAACAACAAAGCCAGTTAATGTTTGCTAGCTAGCTAGCTAACTAGCTAGCTACAGTTAGCTAACATTAGCTAGCCAACACTATATTAGCATTGACATGAAATCAGTCAGAATACCTAAAAAAAAAAGACATGCTATAGTAAACTTAACATTTGTAACAAGAAGGGCTGTGGCGGTCATTAAATTTCGTCAGCCGGTGACTGTCAAGCAAATAACTTGATGCCAGTCTCACAGTAATTGACCGTTAATTAACATAAACACATTTAGCATCTCCTGGCTTCCACGTATAGCCTACAAGCCACTGATGCAGACCTTTGGAACATATACATTAAAAAATATATATAATAAATCCATGTAATATAGCCTACACCATCACAATAAATCCATTATTTATTTTAGACAGGTCTGAAGAAACATGATATGAAGAAAATGTAGTCTATTTCAGAAGAACAGAATAGCATACTCTGAGTTGTCCTTATGTTAGGCCCTGATCTGGCTATGCCATATGGCTGTGGGCTACACTAGTTCATTTAGCAGACAAGATTTGCTTAGAATTCCGTGGCATTATTTTATACTATTTTATAGTATGAAGAATACAATTGAACATAGCTGAATAAAATATAAATCATATTTTCTCCAAACGATTTGAGGGAGTGCACACATGCGTTTATTCTGTGTTGAGCGGTTAACAAAGAAACAGGAACTCCTATATGCTGAATTTAGAGTTATTTATGTATCTTTAGTTGTGATACAAACATTGACCTATATGTTTTGATTTTTAAATACATTCTAAGGCTGCATGACGCGACTCTAATGTTGATTTGAAAAAAGTCTCATGAAAAGCATGAGCTCTGCTTTGTTTTCTTGCGCAGGCTGTACACACTTCATCAGTCTCTCATTAACAATTTGACAAGCACTTGATAATGCCTCAAACTTCCTGGCGGCATCCCCTTTGTGTGGCCGTAATGCCCCTTAAAACAATCCATGCATTTTGCTGCCAGTGGCCATTGTGCCCTTGAGCTGAATATAATAATTATAATTCCCCTCTCCCGGCAGCATTCTCCAAAGCACCTCTCACTCAAATGGCTCTCCATCACGTGATCGGGTCTTTCTCACAGACTACAAGGGAAGACAGACACATCTGGGACGCAACCGCGCACATCCTTATCCAATTCCGAAGTGCATATTGAAGATATTGGAAGAACTGTCCACATTTACTTTTAGTCAGCCAGCAAGATGAGTAGGCCTAACGAACAGCAAAAGCACTAGCCTATGTCAATCTACTATCCCCCATAGTACAAAAATTGACCTATTCTATTCTGTGCGATAAATAAATATTCCAAACACAGTCTGGGACAGTTGTGAGATAGATCCCAAATTAGTACAGCCACTAGCATCAAAAAAGCTTTGGCAGTAGGCTATAAGCGCGAATGTTCCATTAGTGGGAAAACACCATTCTCAAAAGTGACCACAAATGCGATTATGCATGTAATGCTTTTATTACAAAGGTGCATTTTTATGGTGAAAATGATCTTCCCCAAACTTGAAACTCACGCGCTGCGATTGTATGCCAGTTAGGCTCTACACCCGCTGTAAAGCGCATTAATGTGCTTAATTTTAAGAAGTTATTTGGCCACTTTAGTTGTGATACAAACCTTATAGAAACATACATTACCAGTCAAAAGTTTGGACACACCTACTCATTCAAGGGTTGTTCTTTATTTTTACTATTTTTTACATTGTAGAATAATAGTGAAGACATCAAAACTATAAAATAACACATATTGAATCATGTAGAACCAAAAAAGTGTAAAGAAATCAAAATATATTTTATATTTGAGATTCTTCAAATATTTACATTTACATCATTTAGCGGACGCTCTTATCCAGAGCGACTTACAGTTAGTGAGTGCATACATCTTTATTTTTCATACTGGCCCCCCGTGGGAATCGAACCCACAACCCTATGTTCTACCAACTGAGCTACATCCCTGGGACAGTAGCCACCCTTTGCCTTGATGACAGCTTTGCACACTATTGGCATTCACTCAACCAGCTTCATGAGGTAGTCACCTGGAATGCATTTCAATTAACAAGTGTGCCTTCTTAAAAGTTAATTTGTGGAATTTATTTCCTTCTTAATGCGTTTGAGCCAATCAGTTGTGTTGTGACAAGGTAGGGGTGGTATACAGAAGATAGCCCTATTTGATAAAAGACCAAGTCTGTATTATGGCAAGAACAGCTCACATAGCAAAGAGAAACGACAGTCCATCATTATTTTAAGACATGAAGGTCAGTCAATACGGAAAATGTCAAGAACTTTGAAAGTTTCTTCAAGTGCAGTCGCAAAAACATCAACCGCTATGATGAAACTGGCTCTCATGAGGAACTCCACAGGAATGGAAGACCCAAAGTTCATTAGAGTTACCAGCCTCAGAAATTACAGCCCAAATAAATGCTTAACAGAGTTCAAGTCACAGACACATCTCAACATCAACTGTTCAGAGGGGGACTGTTTGAATCAGGCCTTCATGGTCGAATTGCTGCAAAGAAACCACTACTAAAGGACACCAATAATAAGAAAATACTTGCTTGGGCCAAGAAACATGAGCAATGGACATTAGACCAAGTGGAAATGTGTCCTTTGGTCTGGAGTCCAAATTTGAGATTTTTGGTTCCAACCACCGTGTCTTTGTGAGACGCGGTGTGGGTGAACGGATGATCTCCGCATGTGTAGTTCCCACCGTAAAGCATGGAGGAGGAGGTGTTATGGTGTGGGGATGTTTTGCTGGTGACACTGTCTGTGATTTATTTAGAATTCAAAGCACACTTAACCAGCATGGCTACCACATCATTCTGCAGTGATACGCCATCCCATCTGGTTTGGGCTTAGTGGGACTATCATTTGTTTTTCAACAGGACAATGACCCAACACACCTCCAGGCTGTGTAAGGGCTATTTTACCAAGAAGGAGAGTGATGGAGTGCTACATCAGATGACCTGGCCTCCACAATCCCCCGATCTCAACCCAATTGAGATGGTTTGGGATGAGTCAGAGGGCAGAGTGAAGGGAAAAGCTGCCAACAAGTGCTAAGCATATGTGGGAACTCCTTCAAGACTGTTGGAAAAGCATTCCAGGTGAAGCTGGTTGAGAGAATGTCAAGAGTGTGCAAAGCTGTCATCAAGGCAAAGGGTGGCTATTTGAAGAATCTAAAATATAACAAAGATTCTGATATGTTTAACACTTTTTTGGTTACTACGTGATTCCATATGTGTTATTTCATAGTTTTGATATCTTCATTATTATCCTACAATGTAGAAAATAGTAAAAAATAAAGAAAAACACTTGAATGAGTAGGTGTCTAAACTTTTGACTGTTACTGTATATGCCTATGGGCTACATGAGGTGTGCGACTATGATTTGGAAAAAGTCACATAAAAAAGGCATGCGTTTCTTGCCTTACTGCACACAAGCTGAGCATCATTCACAAGTAATAATATATCATCCACAAGTGATAGGCTAATATTGTCACCCATCAGACTATTCTTGATTTAATCCTGTCTTTACATATACTAAATAATATATGTGTGAAATTTGTTTTGATTTAGAATGGACCATTATCATGCACCTGTCTAGAAACATGGACAGTGGGAAAAAATACATTTCATCTATGCACTTAAAAAGCGAATGGAGGACATTTTTCCCAACGGTTCATATTCATGCCAGCCAGGTAGGCTATACTCCTGTTGTAAAGAGAAGCAATGTGCTTAATATTAAGAAAGTTGAGGAATAAATATAATAAGCCTATTAAAGCTGATGGGATCCTCCTCTTTTTAATAGAAGCATCACTATTTTCTCCCACAATTGCATAGCCTATAGAAATGTTGAGCAACATGAGCTCATGGGCTCTCATGAAGTGTTTCTTTCTTAGATTTTCCAACATTTGCATTGACGTCAGTGTGATTAGAGGGACAATAGAGTGCTGAGTACCCTGCAGGTAGCAAGTTTGGTAGGCTACTAATGACCAGCAGCAGTATCAGAGCTTAGAGAAGCCTAATTACCGTGACTAAGCGGTTACGTGGAATTTGCCATTATGACTCGTGACATCCATTGTGGCGGTAATACGGTCACCATAACAGCCCTAGTAACAAGCATTCATTGTTACATCCCTGTACTTACAGACTGCAAATACAACCAGTTGCATGTTGTTATTACAGTGTAACTATGAATTATGACAATTAATTACAATACTTGTTAGTGTAACTACGTATATAATTACACTGTAATAAGGACCCCTTAAAATGAAGTGTTACCAAGATTGCTATGTCACGTGAATGGGTTTCCTGACGTGATAAATACTTCTCCAGGCATGGTGAGATCTGATAAGTTTGTAATGTAACTGAAAAAAAAAAAGATGAGCTGAAACGCCACTTGCTCTCGATTAAATGGGTCAGGTGTTAATGAATTACTAGGCTGTGTGTGAGGTCAGATAAATATGGTCTAAAATGGTGGTGCTGTATACTACAGTCTATAGACTGTGAAACAAACTCAACTCTACAATTGGTGACTATAATTTCATTAGAAATGACTGACAAGAAAAGGATCAACTTGGATCACTCCATGTTTTCATTATACTGATAACTATGTAGTCTACTAGTGAACGTAACTATTAGTCCACGTTTTCATTATACTGATAACTACTGTAGTGTAGCCTACTAGTGAACATTACTTTAGTCCAGTCCATGGTTTCATTATACTGATAACTACTGTAGCGTAGTCTACTAGTGAACATTACTTAAGTCCATGTTTTCATTATACTGATAACTACTGTTGTGTAGTCTACTAGTGAACATTACTGGTAGTCCAGTCCATGGTTTCATTATACTGATAACTACTGTAGTGTAGTCTACTAGTGAACATTACTGTTAATCCAGTCCATGGTTTCATTATACTGATAACTACTGTAGTGTAGTCTACTAGTGAACATTACTGTTAATCCAGTCCATGTTTTCATTATACTGATAACTACTGTAGTGTAGTCTACTAGTGAACATTATTGGTAGTGTAACGATCCCGGCAGTCTGAGTCGGGTCCTGTCTGGTGACTAGTTTTTCTGTTCGTGATCTCCAGTTTCCGAGGGTTCGAGGAACGCTCCGGGGAGCTCTCTTGATTTCCGCACCTGCATCCCATCAGCAATCTGCACACCTGGTCCTGATCATCACCCTTCTTAGGCTCTGGCCTAACATCCATTCCCTGCCGGATCGTTAGCCATGAACAGTAGGTTTACCAGAGTATCAGTCTTAGAGCCTAGCGTTAGTTTTGTTGTTTTTGCACCTTGTTGGTTTGTTGCTTACTTACCCCCGTTTTGTTCCATCTGCAGTCACCCGTCCGGAACCTTCATCCAACCTCTGCCCGGTGGTCGGCTGGCTGCCGACCCAGGATGGGATCAACCACTGCACCCCCCAACAACTAATCAACGCCGCCCGCTCTGTTCCCTGGATTATTCAGCATCACTCTTGAATTTGTAATAAACACTCACCTTCGTTTCAACTTACCTTGTCCTGGTCTGCTTCTGGGTTCTGGCTTAGCAACTCGTGACAGAACGATCCGGCCAGTAATGAACCCAGCGGACCTGGACTCTGTTCGGCCATGCCATTACCCAGCAGGAGAAGATGTTGCGGCCATCATAGCACGGTACTACAGGAGATCGCGTTGTCAGTTCGGAACCTTTCTACCGGGTCTGACGGAGGTCCAGAACCAACGCAAGTGTCCGGTGGAGGATCCACTTGCCGGTTTCACCCATCTCGCCTGCCGCTTCTGAAGCTGTGTCCTTCCGTGAGCCCAAGGTTCCGACGCCGGATAAATATGAGGGGGAGCTGGGAAGATGCCGTTCCTTCCTTATGCAGTGTGGATTAGTGTTCGATCTACAGCCCTACTCTTATGCCACAGACAAGGCTAGGATAGCCTTTGTGATTGAGTTGCTGCGTGGTCGGCGCTGGAGTGGGCTTCAGCCGTTTGGGAACGACAGGATCCCTGCATGGCTTCATACCAGGGGTTCACGGCCGAGATGAGGAAGCTCTTCGACCATTCCGTCCGAGGGAGGGACGCAGCTAGGCGCCTGTTTTCGCCGCCAAGGAACTGCGAGCGTGGCCGACTTCGTGATCGAGTTCAAGACGTTGGCTGTGGAGAGTGGGTGGAATGAGGAGGCTCTGCAAGCGGCCTTTTACCAGGGTCTGTCGGAGCAGCTCAAGGATGAGTTGATCTCCTATCCGGAGCCTAGTGACCTGGACAGCTTGGTAGCCTTGTCTATTCGGGTGGATAATCGAGTCCGAGAGCGAAGGAGGGAGAAGCAATGGGTTCCGTCCAACCGATCAGCTTCTCAGCTTCCAGTCGGGTCGTCAAACTGCGCGGCTCGCTAAAGTTGGGAGGACTTTTAGCGAGCCAGTTTCGACCTCTCAATACCTCTGTCAGACCCCGTTTCCCGGCTACCCTTATGAACAGGAATCAGAGCTTAGCGATTACACGCTTTACTCGATTCAGGTGCCGATGGAAGCTTTCTAGATGCCGAGTTGGTGGAACAGCTGGGGCTTTCCAAGGAGCAATTGCCGGAAGCCATTGAAGCTACCACTCTGAACGGCAGTAGTCTGGCACGTATCACGATGAGGACTGAACCGGTTAAGATGCGGTTGTCGGGAATCATTCTGAGATGATTTCATTCTTCATTCTGCCGTCTTCCCATGTTCCTCTGGTCCTTGGATACCCCTGGCTGAAGGAACACAATCCCACGTTCGATTGGGTGACGGGCAAGTAACGAGTTGGAGCCTTGATTGTCATGCTAACTGTCTCAAGACTGCCTGCCCCATTCGGTTCCCAGTCAGGTGATTGAGGCTAAACCCCCAGATTTGTCCCTGGTTCCCGAGACATATCACGATTTGGGGAAGTGTTCAGTAAGCAGAAGGCTCTGTCACTCCCTCCCCACCCGACTCATATGATTGTGCCATCAACCTGTTCCCTGGAGCTGTCTACCCCAAGGGAAGGTTATACAGTATCTCCCGACCTGAACGTGAGGCTTTGGAGACCTACATCAAGGAGTCCCTAGCTGCTGGTCTCGTTCGGTCCCTCGTCATCACCCCTGGGGGCAGGATTCTTCTTTGTGGGTAAGAAGGATGGCTCTCTTCGACCGTGTATTGATTATCGGGGTTGAATGACATCACGGTCAAGAACAAGTATCCCCTGCCCTTGATGAGTTCTGCCTTCGACTCCTTACAGGGTGCTACGGTGTTCACCAAGCTAGACCTACGCAATGCGTATCACATGGTCCGGATCAGAGAGGGGGACGAGTGGTTGACGGGTTTCAATACACCGATGGGTCACTTCGAGTATCAGGTGATGCCGTTTGGACTGACCAATGCTCCAGCGGTATTCCAGAGTATGGTGAACAACGTCCTGAGAGATATGATCGGTCTCTTTGTGTTTGTTTACCTGGATGACATTCTGATCTTCTCGAAGGAACCTTCCGACCACGTCCAGCATGTCCGGCAGGTTCTGCAGCGATTGTTGGAGAATCGCCTGTTCGTGAAGGCCGAGAAGTGCGAGTTTCACGCCCACACGACATCCTTTCTCGGGTACATCATCTCCAGGGGAGAGATTAGGATGGACCAGGAGAAGGTTAGAGCGGTTCTGGAATGGGCCCAGCCCGTACGCAGATTGCAGCTCCAGAGATTTTTGGGGTTTCGAATTTCTACCGCAGATTCATCCGGGATTACAGCCGTGTGGCCGCTCCGTTAACTGCCTTGACTTCCAGTATCAGGACTTTCAAGTGGAATCCGAGGCGGATCGAGCGTTTCTGGATTTGAAGAGGCGATTCACCAACGCGACCGATTCTCTCCAACCGGACACGGCCGTCAGTTCGTCGTTGAAGTGGACGCGCGTCTGATGTGGGAGTTGGCGCCATCCTGTCGCAGCGATGCTCCACGGACAGTAAACTCCATCCCTGCGCCTACTACTCTCGTCGCCTTTCGCCTGCGGAGAGGAATTACGATGTGGGTAACCGGGAGCTTCTCGCGGTGAAACTTGCCTTGGAGGAGTGGCGCCACTGGTTGGAGGGGCGGAGCAACCGTTTATTGTCTGGACTGACCACAAGAATCTTGCTTACGTGCAATCGGCTAAACGTCTCAACTCCCGTCAGGCCAGGTGGGCGTTGTTTTTCGGACGATTCAAGTTTTCCCTGACGTTCCGACCTGGATCTAAGAACGGCAAGGCGGACGCCTTGTCCCGGATGTTCTCCAAGACGGAGGAGAGTGGGTCCAAGACCGAGACAATTCTCCCCCGGAACTGCGTCGTGGGAGCAGTTATGTGGAAGATTGAGGAGGAGGTGCTGGCGGCCCTTCGGACTCAGCCCGGTCCCGTAGCGGTCCACCCGGGTCGGTTGTTTGTGCCTGAGTCGGTTCGTCCTGCTGTCCTCAAATGGTCCCACGCCAGCAAGATGGCTTGTCACCCTGGCGTGGCTCGGACAATGGCGTTTCTTCGCAGACGTTTTTGGTGGCCTGCCATGGCCGAGGATACTCGGGGTTTTGTTGCTGCCTGTCCAGTGTGTGCGCAGAATAAGAGTACCAATCGGCCCAGCTCTGGACTACTTCACCCCCTTCCTATTCCCGGCGACCATGGTCGCATCTGGCCCCTGGACTTCGTCACTGGGTTGCCCGCTTCTGAGGGGAACACGGTCGTTCTGACTATCGTGGACAGATTCAGCAAGTTCGCCCACTTTGTGCCAATTGCCAAGCTTCCCTCTGCCTCGGAGACGTCCGAGATCCTGGTTAGGGAGGTTTTTCAGGGTCCACGGTTTGCCCAGTGATATCGTTTCCGACCGTGGCCCTCAGTTTACCTCTCGCTGTCTGGAAGTCCTTCTGTTTGGCCATTGGAGCTACAGTCAGTCTCACATCTGGTTTTCACCCCCAATCCAATGGTCAGGCGGAGAGAGCCAACCAGAAGATGGAATCCACGCTACGCTGCCTGGTCTCTTCCAACCCCCACCTCCTGGGTCTCTCAGTTGCCTTGGGTTGAGTATGCCCACAATACTCTCCCCTACATCTGCCACTGGGATGTCTCCCTTCCAGTGCCTGTATGGCTACCAACCTCCCCTGTTCCCTTCTCAGGAGAAGGAGCTCTCAGTGCCTTCTGTTCAGGCCCATATTCGTCGTTGCCACCGGACCTGGCATCGGGCCAGAAAGGCACTCCTTAGAGTTTCGGACCGGTATCAGCTCCAGGCGAATCGTCGCCGGATCCCTGCTCCCACCTATTCCATCGGAGATAGGGTCTGGTTGGCCACACGGGATCTTCCGTTACGGACTGAGTCTAGGAAGTTGTTACCGAAGTTCATTGGTCCGTTTGTGGTGGAGAAGGTGATCAATCCGGTGGCAGTTCGACTCAAACTCCCGAGGACGCTCAGAGTCCATCCCACCTTTCATGTCTCCTGCCTCAAGCCTGTTTTCCTCAGTCCTCTGTTGCCTCCTCCGCCTCCTCCTCCTCCTCCTCGGATGATCGGAGGTGGTCCTGCCTACACGGTGCGTCGCATCATGGATTCCAGACGGCGGGGCCGGGGTTTCCAGTATCTCGTGGACTGGGAGGGGTATGGTCCTGAAGAGAGGAGTTGGATTCGCGGCGACAGGTCCTAGATGCTGACCTCATCAGTGACTTCTACCGCCTCCATCCTGGCGCTCCGGGAGTCCGCCCGGTGGCGTTCGTCGGAGGGGGGGTACTGTAACGATCCCGGCAGTCTGAGTCGGGTCCTGTCTGGTGACTAGTTTTTCTGTTCGTGATCTCCAGTTTCCCGAGGGTTCGGGAACGCTCCGGGGAGCTCTCTTGATTTCCGCACCTGCATCCCATCAGCAATCTGCACACCTGGTCCTGATCATCACCCTTCTTAGGCTCTGGCCTAACATCCATTCCCTGCCGGATCGTTAGCCATGAACAGTGGGTTTACCAGAGTATCAGTCTTAGAGCCTAGCGTTAGTTTTGTTGTTTTTGCACCTTGTTGGTTTGTTGCTTACTTACCCCCGTTTTGTTCCATCTGCAGTCACCCGTCCGGAACCTTCATCCAACCTCTGCCCGGTGGTCGGCGGCTGCCGACCAGGATGGGATCAACCACTGCACCCCCAACAACTAATCAACGCCGCCCGCTCTGTTCCCTGGATTATTCAGCATCACTCTTGAATTTGTAATAAACACTCACCTTCGTTTCAACTTACCTTGTCCTGGTCTGCTTCTGGGTTCTGGCTTAGCAACTCGTGACAGGTAGTCCATGTTTTCATTATACTGATAACTACTGTAGTGTAGTCTACTAGTGAACATTACTGTAAACCAGTCCATGGTTTCATTATACTGATAACTACTGTAGTGTAGTCTACTAGTGAACATTACTGTAGTCCAGTCCATGGTTTCATTATACTGATAACTACTGTAGTGTAGTCTACTAGTGAACATTACTGCAGTCCAGTCCATGGTTCCATTATACTGATACCTACTGTAGTGTAGTCTACTAGTTGAACATTACTGTAAGTCCAGTCCATGTTTTCATTATACTGATAACTACTGTAGTGTAGTCTACTAGTGAACATTACTTAGTCCAGTCCATGTTTTCATTATACTGATAACTACTGTAGCAGAGTCTACAAGTGAACATTACTGTTAGTCCAGTCCATGTTTTCATTATACTGATAACTACTGTAGTGTAGTCTACTAGTGAACACAACTGAAGTCCAGTCCATGGTTTCATTATACTGATAACTACTGTAGCGTAGTCTACTAGTGAACATTACTGCCAGTCCAGTCCATGGTTTCATTATACTGATAACTACTGTAGTGTAGTCTACTAGTGAACATTACTGTAGTCCAGTCCATGGTTTCATTATACTGATAACTACTGTAGTGTAGTCTACTAGTGAACATTACTGTAGACCTGTCCATGTTTTCAATATACTGATAACTACTGTAGTGTAGTCTACTAGTGAACAATTACTGCTAGGCCAGTCCATGTTTTCATTATACTGATAACTACTAGTGAACATTACTGTAGTCCAGTCCATGTTTTCATTATACTGATAACGGATGGACTAAGGACTCCATTCCATGTTATATTTATGCACTAGTTCGTCTACAGAGTTGTACGTATCTATGTATCCCCACAATGCTTAATGAGCTATAAAGGCTATGTAGTTGTGAATATCTACCTTTTTCCCAGTAAAAATATCAACATAAACTGTAAAAAGAAATGCAGAAAGTAAACATGTACATCAATATTTACAGAGGGATTGTTCACATCGATACACTTTGATTCAGTAAAGGATATTCAATGACATGGTACCAGAGAAGACTGGTGGGAGGAGCTATAGGAGGATGGACTCATTGTAATGAATGGAATGGTTTCAAACACATCAAACGTATGGAAACCACATGTTTGACTCCATTCCATGAATTCCATTCCAGCCATTGCAATGAGACCATCCTCCTATAGCTCATCCCACCAGCCTCCTCTGCACTGTACAGTTCTATGAAAATATACCATGACACGGGAGGGCTTCAGAGGTGTAAAGCAGAGGGCTTTAAAATATATATATTTTTGAGATGATGGGCTTAAAATGTAACTTGTCAACTGTTATTTATCCATGTACAATTAAAATTGGTTCAGAACGGGGCAGCACAGCTGGCCTTTAAATGTACACTGCGATAATTGATCATTTGCATGTCAATCTCTCCTGGCTCAAAGTGGAGGAGAGATTGACTTTTTGTAAGAAGTATTAACATGTTGAATGCACCGAGCTGTCTGTTCAAACTAAAAATCGCAGCCCCTCCACCCCCAAACGACTTCCCGTGGCTATGGTCTCTGTACATCTGAAAGCGTCCCTTCACTCCTTTAATTTCTGCTGTCTCTGCTATAACGTCTCCGGACCCATCAGCTCTACAAAGTCCTCTGTCTCCACCTAGAGGAACAAATGAGTGATTACAACTATCACAGGAACGCCAAAAAGTTGATACGAATCCTGTATAATGTTTTGTTTGTATTTTCACTGCATTTAATAACTACGAGCAGAAGACACATTCCCACATTATCAAATCAAGACAGCAGGAGGAATGGTAAGTTAATATTTGTATTATGAAAGTCAGGTGTTAGATTCTTTGGGAGTCGATTCTTATTCAACTCAACGAAACTTGCTTATAATAAAGAGGCGATTTTTCAACTTCTTTCTAATAAATGACAAGTACAATAATCTAGTACCCCGCTAGGCCCACTACCATAATGGCTGAGTGCGCACAAGGAAGACCACGAAACGTCTTCTCTTTTCGCTGAGATTCTCGCTACCTGACGCTGAGATTTAAGATATTTAGCAGATATATTCATATATTTATGCTAAAATAAGAGATGCTTATGAGGAAAGAAATAATTGTGTGTATTGTATACATACAGTATATTTCTTCCAAACTTTGATAGGCGGTCATAGGCCTAATTGAGTCCCGTTACATTTTTACAGTTGTTGTGTCCGAATATCCATCCTTGCATTCTAAATAGTATGCATTTTAGGTATGCGAAAATATAAAGTTTTATATGTGAAATTTGGAAAATGGACTAAGCTTTAAATGCCAGGATGTTATACCAATTTCGGCTATAATTCGCTGCACTGTTGAGGAAGTACACACTGTACCCAAATGTACCGTTAGTCTAGTATGTTGATATTTGTTGCTTACTGCATTCATTTTTGCATACATTTTTAGTAAACTGTACGTTTCTAAATAGTATATAGTACGATTAGTAATACACATTATGTCGTTTTAGTAAGTAGTAAGCAATACAGATTTCGGATACGACCTATGACTCCCAGCCAACCTTAACAAAATGGATTCATAAAAACTTAGCCACTTTGGTTTTGCGTTGGGCCATAGAGATAGACAGCAGAGGCAGCTCTATTGATGCTATCTCCTTTTTAAAGTAGTACACTGGCTGATCCCTCCCGATGACCCGGCTGGACACAACAGGGTCACCAGGAAAGATAAGCCAATGAAGGTGGAAGCCCCACC
This sequence comes from Coregonus clupeaformis, assembly GCF_020615455.1. Taxonomy (NCBI): domain Eukaryota; kingdom Metazoa; phylum Chordata; class Actinopteri; order Salmoniformes; family Salmonidae; genus Coregonus; species Coregonus clupeaformis. Next base: position 24,974 of record NW_025537050.1, on the reverse strand, counting down.
CACTTGACTACGTTAAAATGGTGGAACCGCAGCTTATGCTATTACAGCCTTTTGGCCACTAGAGGCCTCTATCATTCTCTATGGATGGGGCAGGTTGGGGCTAGCCGGGCTACAGTTTATGTCAGAATTGACCAGGATACTTTTCTAGCAGGTTAGGAGAAATACTCCGCAGGTTAGTATAATTAACGTAGTAGGTTGGGGAAATTAGGTTCAAGTTAAGTAAAGGGTTAGGGTTAACTAAAATGCAAAAACAAACTTTTGACGTCAATTTGACATAAACTGTATACCGTCTAGCCAAGACCAGGTTGGGGTGGATTGGTGTCCCACCTAGGGATAATACAATTTCCTAAAAGAGGACTGACACGAAAAAGACAACTAAATAACATAATTACATATTCACTATGTAATTATGCTACATTGCTTTTTATTTTATTTTTTATAATAATAATAATTAAAACAAAAAAAACATTCAGCCTTTACTGCTTTTCACAGTTGCATTCTGTACCAAATGCTTTACAGGATGTCATTATAATGTCAATTTAAATCCCCAGCACAGCAGGCCAACAATAGGCCTAATCTGCTTTTGTGTTTAAACGTTTTAATATAATGGTATTTACTCTTCTTATTTACAGATTGATATGGGACCAGACCAGTCCTCTTCAGGATTGTGAGGCCTCCTCTCTGAGAGTTATAATGAGTTATCATCAGGGGCTAAGGGTGGAGCCATCCCTAAAGAAAGACAGAAGGATGGGTCACCAAACAAGGATCTTGATGAGACCAGGGACCCTTATATGAGGTGTGTCTGTGTGTGGTGTGTGTGTGTCCGTCCATTGGAGCACATTGCACTTCTAATGTTGACATCTGATGTAGTTATCAGGATAACTGTTTATTATAGTAATTATCATGATAACTGTTTATTATAGTACTTATCAGGATAACTGTTTATTATAGTAATTATTAGGATAACTGTTTATTATAGTAATTATCAGGATAACTGTTTATTATAGTAATTATCAGGATAACTGTTTATTATAGTAATTATCATGATAACTGTTTATTATAGTAATTATCAGGATAACTGTTTATTATAGTAATTATCATGATAACTGTTTATTATAGTAATTATCAGGATAACAGTGTATTATAGTAATTATCAGGATAACTGTGTATTATAGTTATACTTTTGGCCAAGGGGGGATGAATACTTTTGCAAGGCACTGTACATTAATTGTTATTGGGATTATAGCACTGCAATCATTTACCTGTTTGAATATACTGATTTGTTTTACAAGGACTCTCATTCATATAAACATACTGAGAGAAGTGTATTGCTTGTCTTTGTCAAGGATTCAAAATGTTAAGAGTTTACCTCTGATTTCATTAAAAAATCTCAGCATTATTTTATTGTAGAAAAATGCATGTAACATATCCCATGTTTCATCTGCTAAAAAATCTAATGATACAGTTCAACATTTATCATTTAGACTTTTACATGTATTGACGCAAAGTTAATTTGAATTCATTCCCTCTTATCATAAACACATTGAATATAATGAATATTGATTGGGTCTCTGTACCTCCTTGAAAGCATCCCTTCACTTCTTCACTCCTATCCTGTCTGCTTTCACTGCCAACATTTTAGGACCAATGGTTTATATATACACTAGATGACTAAAAAAAGGGTGTGACTCCATCTTGGCACTGCCCCCGCCGTTGTAAAAAAATATTTTGGAAGCTAGAGAAATGCATTTATTAATGTCTACATTTGTTTTTGCCACGTTTGTTCTATTTCATACACTTTTAAATGATATGTGAGATAAAAAATAAGCATAAATATAAAAACATTTTCCTTAAAGTATAATTTTATAGAAAATACTAATGTTACTATCCCCACTACAACAAAAATACTAAAATGCATTACATTTTGTCCTTGAAACATTTAATTGAAATAATGTAGAATCCATTCATTCCTATGGAGGACCTGTCAATATGGCCGTCCGGTGGCTTCAAACCATCTCATTGGCAAATACATGGCATTTGCAATCCAGGGTTTATATAGATCATTGCTTCGGACCCATCAGCGCAACAAAGTCCTCTGCTGCCACCTGGAGGAACAAAGGAGTGATTACAACTGTCACAGGGATGACAGAAAGCACATACGAATGTGTAGGCTATGATATAGTCTGATCTATGGTTGTTTTGTATTTTAACTGGAAGTCGTTTGTTCTGAATTGTTTTGTATAATAAGGTCTATAACATCATGAATATAATTGATGCTGGCCAGCCTGAACCTGACGCAGTCACAGACGAAACTGAAAGTAAAAATTTCGTTTCCAGCATTTTATTATTGCTGTATCAAAGTCTATGCGTCATGCTAGGCTACTCGAAATGCAGCAGGAAAGTGGTAAGTCAACATGTTTTATCAAAGTGTCAATTGACGACATTTTTATGATTGGCAGATAGGATAATTGTTATCCAAACTAGGCGAAACTTTAGAACTCATAACGTCGTTGTAATTCCTCAGGTGGGACTTGAACACGTAACAATCAAATGGCCCTTGGAACATACAGTATCTTGCATAATGGCGGGGTGGATTGCACACAAGGAAGTATACGAAAATGATTTTACACAACATCAAACCTAAGCCTGTTATTTGTACTTACCATACATGAGACGTGTTAACATGTATACGATTAAATAAGTACTTGGCATTGGCAACTGCTATTTTACCCCGTTTGAGACGCAGTACAAGTAAACTAGCTGGCGGCGTTCCAGGTCATATGTTTTGCAGTTGCGCTGCTAGTCTTAGAAGATTGGTATGTCACATGAACGTGTCTCATGAGATGGTAAACTCTTATCCATGCGTTGTGACCAATGTTCACTCCGGCGCGCAGTAGCCCCGAGACTGCCGCGCCGAAGAAATACGTATCAGTTCACCGAGAGAAGCACGAGATTGAACTACACTCAACTTTCTAGAGTTTTCCCTGTTAGTTAACACTATCAACGTTTCCCTTTACTGTGGCAATTGTGATCGAATCAACGCAATATTAGCCACTTTCAATACAATAAAACGAACTATGCAAGACATAGAATGAACTATTCCACCAATGCTCCTTATAGGACACACCACTGCACTCTATACTCCTCTGTAAACTGGTCTCTGTATACCCGTCGCAAGACCCACTGGTTGATGCTTATTTATTAAACCCTCTTAGGCCTCACTCCTCCCTGTCTGATATACCTACTGCAGCCCTCATCCTCCACATACAACACCTGTTCTGCCAGTCACATTCTGTTAAAGGTCCCCAAAGCACACACATCCCCCGGGTCGCTCCTCTTTTTCAGTTCGCTGCAGCTAGCGACTGGAACGAGCTGCAAAAAATACTCAAACTGGACAGTTTTATCTACATATTTTCATTCAAAGACTCAATCATGGACAGTCTTACTGACAGTTGTGGATGCTTTGCATGATGTACTGTTGTCTCTACCTTCTTGCTGTTGTCTGTGTCCAATAATGTTTGTACCATGTTGTTGTCATGTGTTGCTGCCATGCTGTGTTGTTGTCTTAGGTGTTGTGGTGTGTCTCTTGTCATGATGTGTGTTTTGTCCTATATATATATTTTTTAATCCCAGCCCCCATCCCCAAAGGAGGCCTTTTGTCTTTTGGTAGGCGTCATTGTAAATAACAATTTCTTCATAACTGACTTGCCTAGTTAAATAAAAACATTTAATAAAAGAGATGTTGTTGTAGGCAGAACGCATCTGAGTGGGATTCTATTGCATTGACACACATGACAGCACGTACGCTACACAGACTGGTGCAGCATAACCAATCAGAGCTGCAGTAGGCATATATGCAAATAGACCATTGCCATATATGGATCTGTGCCATTTACTTTGAACTGGACTGTTTACAGCATGAGTGGTCTTGAGTAGAGGCGCTTGTTTTGAGATCAAAGCCAGAGCTGCATGTAGCCACTTGTGCACATTTTGTTCATATCCTTTGCTAGTTAGTTAGATATTAGCCAAGTTATAGATAATTTGTAGTCAGCAATATGGGAGTGATTGCTTCCTACAGGAGCACAAAATGTGTATATGTCTGAAAGCTTTGAAAAGCAAGTCAGGTAAAGAGATTTTTTTGTCTTAAAGGGGCAGTGTTGTATTTTGAGAAGTAGCCAATAGGAAAGGGAAAGAGGGATACCTAGTCAGTTGTACATTGAATGCATTCAACTGAAATGTGTCTTCCGCATTTAACCCAACCCCTAGGCAGAGTGTAGCATAATTTGTCAGATTTTCTGTAATAATGGTATGAGAATAATAATGCTTTTTAATTTTGTAAATTGGTTTCTTGCATCAAACAACAACAACATTTTCAGTCACCTCCTTGTCCGAATGACAAGTGGATAAACAGGTTAATGTCAAGCCCATTATGTATTTTTTTTGTGCAAAAGTCTCATGGAATGTAGGCTGAATGATAGAACAGCTATATCCATGTTAAAATGTTATGGGATGCATTTTCTCCATTGTTTTTGATGGTAGGCCACTCTGGTAGGCCTACATGATGATCAAATAGCCACAGTAGCCTACTTGGCCACTGTTAAAACTGTAACTTAAAGTGGGTACAGCCTCAGTGTTCCCAGTAAACGCACACCGGAAGTTGCACAGAATTTTCACAACGTTCATGTTTGCGCTCAGCAGACCTGAAAATTGCTCAGTGCCGAAATAATTAGAGGGAACATTGGTTGTGAGATCTAATGTTCGTAGTGCAACTGCAGAAAAGACAACCTGGAACGGCATCTTTCTCTGGATTAAATGGGTCAGGTGTTACTAGCTACTTGTGAGGTTAATGAATCTCTGTTCTCCGTCAGATAAATATGGTCTCAAAATGGTGGAGTGCTGTATACTACAGTCTATAGACTGTGTGAAACAAACTCAACTCTAAGATTGGTGACTATAATTTCATTAGAAATGACTGATAAGAAAATGATCAACTAAATCACATGATGATGGTGCACCTTTACAAGTAGTCTATCCTAAATCAACTGATTTATCACACTAGCCTAATACAGCAGCCATCAGCATTATATTATGAGAGTATTCAGGCAGTGCTGGACAGATACCATGATTTGTTAAGACACTCTTATTTATGTGTGTAGTGTAGCCTACTAGTGAACATTACTGTAGTCCAGTCCATGGTTTCATTATACTGATAACTACTGTAGTGTAGCCTACTAGTGAACATTACTGTAGTCTAGTCCATGTTTTCATTATACTGATAACTACTCTAGTGTAGCCTACTAATGAACATTACTGTAGTCCAGTCCATGGTTTCATTATACTGATAACTACTGTAGTGTAGTCTACTAGTGAACATTACTGTAGTCTAGTCCATGTTTTCATTATACTGATAACTACTCTAGTGTAGCCTACTAATGAACATTACTGTAGTCCAGTCCATGGTTTCATTATACTGATAACTACTGTAGTGTAGTCTACTAGTGAACATTACTGTAAGTCCAGTCCATGTTTTCATTATACTGATAACTACTGTAGTGTAGCCTACTAGTGAACATTACTGTAGTCCAGTCCATGGTTTCATTATACTGATAACTACTGTAGTGTAGCCTACTAGTGAACATTACTGTAGTCCAGTCCATGGTTTCATTATACTGATACCTACTGTAGTGTAGCCTACTAATGAACATTACTGTAGTCCAGTCCATGGTTTCATTATACTGATACCTACTGTAGTGTAGCCTACTAGTGAACATTACTGTAGTCCAGTCCATGTTTTCAATATACTGATAACTACTATGTGAACATAGTAGTCTACTAGTGAACATTACCTAAGTCCAGTCCATGGTTTCATTATGATGATAACGGATGGACTAAGGACTCCATTCCATGTTTTATTTATGCACTAGTTGGTCTACAGAGTTAGTGAACAACAATGTACAGGATCTATGTATCCCCACAATGCTTCATGAGCTATAGAGGCTATGTAGTTGTGAATATCTACCTTTTTCCCAGTAAAAATATCAACATAAACTGTAGAAAGTAAACATGTACATCAATATTTAGAGAGGGATTGTTCACATCGATACACTTTGATTCAGTAAAGGATATTCAATGACACTGTACCATAGAAGACTGGTGGGAGGAGCTATAGGAGGATGGACTCATTGTAATGAATGGAATGGTATCAAACACATCAAACGTATGGAAACCACATGTTTGACTCCACTCCATTAATTCCATTCCAGCCATTACAATGAGACCATCCTCCTATAGCTCATCCCACCAGCCTCCTCTGCACTGTACAGTTCTATGAAAATATACCATGACTGGGAGGGCTTCAGAGGTGTAAAGCAGAGGGCTTTAAAATATATATATTTTGAGATGATGGGCTTAAAATGTAACTTGTCAACTGTTATTTAGCCATGTACAATTACAATTGGATCAGAACAGAGCAGCACAGCTGGCCCTTAAATGTACACGTTGAGCCAACATGTCAATCTCTCCTGGCTGAAAGTGGAGGAGAGATTGAATTCATCACTACTATTCATCACTATTCATCTCGGTACCTCAGAAAGCGTCCCTTCACTCCTTTAATTTCTGCTGTCTCTGCTATAACGTCTCAGGACCCATCAGCTCTACAAAGTCCTCTGTCGCCACCTAGAGGAACAAATGAGTAATTACAACTATCATAGGAATGCCAAAAAGTTGATACGAATACTGCATAATGTTTTCTGATCTATGCTTGTTTGTATTTTCACTGCATTTAATAACTACGAGCTGAAGACCCCATTCCCACATTATCAAATCATTTGAATGGACAATAAATATTTTCTTGATAGAGTTTGCGGCGTATGCCAATGCTAAGATGTGTCGTGTTATTTCCAGATGTTTTTAATTAATTTGACCCTATCAATATTTGACACCACAAACATTTCAAAAATTAGAACTACATATTCTGCCTCTTAGAAAACGTAGACCTGTTGTGTTTTTTTTAAAGCGGGAGTTGTTTGTTGAAGTTCTTTCCTGTTAGAAAGTGAAAGTAAATTCGACTACTTTTCTCTCTTTCTGTGGCTTCACCCAGGTTTATTCGACTTGCAAGACTGCAGAGGATGTCGATATTGATGCAATCTCCTTTTTAAAGTAGTATACTGGCTGATCCCTCCCGATGACCCGGCTGGACACAACAGGGTCATCAGGAAGGATAAGCCAATGAAGGTGGAAGCCCCACACAGTTGAATACGTTAAAATGGTGGAACCGCTGCTCATGCTAATACAGCCTTTTGGCCACTAGAGGCCTCTATCATTCTCTATGGTTGGGGCAGGTTGGGGCTAGACGGGATACAGTTTATGTCAGAATTGACCAGGGTATACTTTTCCTAGCAGGTTAGGAGAAATACTCCGCAGGTTAGTATAATTACCGTAGTAGGTTGGGAAAATTAGGTTAAAGTTAAGTAAAGGGTTAGTGTTAACTAAAATGCAAAAATTAACTTTTGATTGACATAAACTGTATACCGTCTAGCCACGACAAAGGTTGGGCGATTGGTGTCCCGCCTAGGTATAATACAATCACAATGTAATTATGCTACATTGCTGGGTTAAATGTTTTTATTTAATTTTTAATATTAATAATAATTAAAACAAAAAAAACATTCAGCCTTTACCGCTTTTCACAGTTGCATTCTGTACCAAATGCTTTACAGGATGTCAATATAATGTCAACTTAAATCCCCAAAACAGCATTCCAACACTAGGCCTACTCTGCTTTTGTGTTTAAACGTTTTATTATAATGGTATTTACTCTTCTTATTTACAGATTGATATGGGACCAGACCAGTCCTCTTCAGGATTGTGAAACCACCTCTCTGAGAGTTATAATGAGTTATCATCAGGGGGCTAAGGGTGGTGCCATCCCTAAAGAAAGACAGAAGGATGGGTCACCAAACAAGGATCTTGATGAGACCATGGACCCTGATATGAAGAGGTGTGTTTGTGTGCTTGAATACTTTTAGATCCTATGCTACGTTTTTTTAAATAGATTAACATGAAGAGGATTTTGACTAAAAATACAACACACCTCTCAAATATATACTAATATGTTCATATGATTTCTATGAAGGAGACTGAGTTACTGCATAGTAAACATAACATTTTATTCTAGGGGAAACATAGTCAGTTGCATAACTGAATGCATTCAACTGAAATGTGTCTTCCACATTTAACCCAACCCCTCTGAATCAGAGAGAGTGCGGAGGGCTGCCTTAATCAACATCACGTCATCGGCGCTCGGGGAGCAGTTGCTCAAGGGCACAACAGCAGATTATTTTCACCTTGTCGAGCTTAGGGATTCAAACCAGCGACCTTTCGGTTAAAGGCCCAACGCTCTTAACCACTAGGACATCTGCCGCCACTATAATGACACTAAGCATGATGGGATGTTTAATTGTTTTAATTCTAACCAATAGATTTAGTGTAAATGAATGTGAAGACAAATCAAGGGCCAGTGGTAGTTCAAATCAAATGTTATTTTCACATGCGCCGAATACAACTGGTGTAGACTTTACCGTGAAATGTTTGCTTTGAGCCCTTCCCAAGGATACAGAGTTTAAAAATAAGACTCTAAAGAACAAATTAAATTAAATAGTAACATGAGGATAAAATAAAATACACAAGAATGGAGCTATATACAGCGAGTACCAGTACCAGATCAATGTGCAGAGGTACGAGGTATTTGAGGTAGATAGACTACATGGCCAAAGTATCATTCCAAAATCATGGACATTATTATGGAGTTGGTCCCCCCCCTTTGCTGCTATAACAGCCTCTACTCTTCTGGGAAGGCTTTCCACTAGATGTTGGAACATTGCTGCGGGGGACATGCTTCCATTCAGCCACAAGAGCATCAGTGAGGTTGGGCACTGATGTTGGCGATTAGGCCTGGCTCTCGTGTCGGCGTTCCAATTAATCCCAAAGGTGTTCGATGGGGTTGAGGTAAGGGCTCTGTGCAGGCCAGTCAAGTTCTTCCACATCGATCTCGACCAACCATTTCTGTATGGACCTTGCGTTGTGTACAGAGGCATTGTCATGCTGAAACAGGAAAGGGCCTTCCCCAAACTGTTGCCACATAAGTGGAAGCACAGAATCATCTAGAATGTCATATGCTGTAGCGTTAAGATTTCCCTTTTACTGGAACTAAGGGGCCTAGCCCGAACCATGAAAACAGCCCCAGACCATTATTCCTCATCCACCAAACTTTACAGTTGGCACGATGCATTGGGTCAGGTAGCGTTCTCCTGGCATCCGCCAAACCCAGATTCGGTCCGTCGGACTGCCAGATAGTGAAGCGTGATTCATCACTCCAGAGAACGTGTTTCCACTGTTCCAGAGTCCAATGGCGGCGAGCTTTACACCACTCCAGCCGACGATGTTTACGAGTTACACACTTCACCACTCAGCGGTCCCGTTCTGTGAGCTTGTGTGGCCTACCACTTCACGGCTGAGCCGTTGTTGCTCCCTAGACGTTTCCACTTCACAATAACAGCACTTACAGTTGACCGGAGCAGCTCTAGCAGGGCAGAAATGTGACGAACTGACTTGTTGGAATGGTGGTGTCCTATGATGGTGCCACGTTAGAAGAGCAGAGTCTATTTCCTCTGGTTTTATATCAATGAAGAGTAACAAATCAATGAATATCCCTATTAATTTCAAAGAGGAGGGGACCTTACAGCAAAATGAAGGGTGAGATTCTACGTTCCATGTTCTACCTGGAAAAGTCAATAAGTGCCTATAATTATTATGTTAATGCATGTAGTTGGCTAGAAGAAGATAAACTCAAATCCACATTATTATGTGGAAGAGAGAATATAATAGATTGTTGTTTTATTTTATTTTTTTGTGTGTTTAGCATTTAGTGTTTTACTCGTTTTTTAGTGTGGTGGTTAGCATTTAGTGTTTTAATAGTTTTTTTAGTGTGTTTTGTATTTAGTGTTTTATTAGTTTTTTGGTGTGTTTTACCTGACTGTCTTGTACTACTAGGGGCTGTCCAGAGAGAGCAGAGTCCATTTCCTCTGGTTTTCTATCAATGAGTGACCAATCCATGGAATACCCTATTCATTTAAAAGGAAGGGTCTCTCTACGAAACAAAGGGTGAGATTCTCCTTTGCGCCCAGGTGGAAATACAACCCTATGACATATTAATGCTAACCTCATGAAATATAATATGTGACTTAGGGTGAAACAAAATACACATCATGATATCAGATAGTTATAGGTAGGTTACCATGAGTTATATTATCAGGCCATTATGTGTTAAACTGAACTGATGAGGTTACCATGTGTTCTAAACTCATCAAAAAAGAAATGTCCCTTTTTCAGGACCCTGTCTTTCAAAGATAATTCATGAAAATCCAAATAACTTCAGATCTTCATTGTAAAGGGTTTAAACACTGTTTCCCATGCTTGTTCAATGAACCATAAACAATTAATGAACATGCACCTGTGGAACGGTTGTTAAGACACTAACAGTTAAGGTCACAGTTATGAAAACGTAGGACACTAAAAGAGGCCTTTCTACTGACTCTGAAAAACACCAAAAGAAAGATGTCCAGGGTGAACTTGCCTTAGGCATGCTGCAAGGAGGCATGAGGACTGCAGATGTGGCCAGGGCAATACATTTGCAATGTCCGTATTGTGAGACGCCTAAGACAGCGCTACAGGGGAGACAGGACGGACAGCTGATCGTCCTCTCAGTGGCAGACCACGTGTAACAACACCTGCACAGGATCGGTACATCCGAACATCACACCTGCGGGACAGGTACAGGATGGCAACAACAACTGCCCGAGTTACACCAGGAACGCACAATCCCTCCATCAGTGCTCAGACTGTCCACGCAATAGGCTGAGAGAGGCTGGACTGAGGGCTTGTAGGCCTGTTGTAAGGCAGGTCCTCACCAGACATCACCGGCAACAACGTCGCCTAAGGGCACAAACCCACCGTCGCTGGACCAGACAGGACTGGCAAAAATGCTCTTCACTGACGAGTCGCGGTTTTGTCTCACCAGGGGTGATGGTCGGATTCTCGTTTATCGTCGAAGGAATGAGCGTTACACCACGGCCTGTACTCTGGAGCAGGATCGATTTGGAGGTGGAGGGTCCGTCATGGTCTGGGCGGTGTGTCACAGCATCATCGGACTGAGCTTGTTGTCATTGCAGGCAATCTCAACGTTGTGCGTTACAGGGAAGACATCCTCCTCCCTCATGTGGTACCCTTCCTGCAGGCTCATTCTGACATGACCCTCCAGCATGACAATGCCACCAGCCATACTGCTCGTTCTGTGCGTGATTTCCTGCAAGACAGGAATGTCAGTGTTCTGCCATGGCCAGCGAAGAGCCCGGATCTCAATCCCATTGAGCACGTCTGGGACCTGTTGGATCGGAGGGTGAGGGCTAGGGCCATTCCCCCAGAAATGTCTGGGAACTTGCAGGTGCCTTGGTGGAAGAGTGGGGTAACATCTCACAGCAAGAACTGGCACATCTGATGCCGTCCATGAGGGAGGAGATGCACTGCAGTACTTAATGCAGCTGGTGGCCACATCAGATACTGACTGTTACTTTTGATTTTGACCCCCCTTTGTTCAGGGACACATTATTCAATTTCTGTTAGTCACATGTCTGTGGAACTTGTTCAGTTTATGTCTCAGTTGTTGAATCTTGTTATGTTCATACACATATTTACAATGTTAAGTTTGCTGAAAATAAATGCAGTTGACTGTGAGAGGACATTTCTTTTTTTGCTGAGTTTATAATCAGGCCATTATGTGTTAAACTGAATAGATGAGGGTCTTTTGATAAATGTTGGTATTTGATAAATGTTAGTTTCCAATTCCCAACCAGGCCAGGAGAGGTGGTCTGTGATATCTGCTCTGAGGTCCAAGCTGTGAAGTTCTGTCAGACCTGCAGTGTGTCCTACTGTGAGACCCATATCAGACAGCACTATACAATAGCAGCACTGCAGAGACACACAGTGGTGGATGTGACTGGAGACCTGGTGCAGAAACTCTGCCAACATGACTACAGTCCTCTGGAGGTGTTCTGCAGGACAGACCAGATGTTTATCTGCAGTCAGTGTGCAGACACAAAGCACAAAGGACATGATACCATCTCCCATGAGATAAAGAAAACTGGAAGAGAGGTAGCTCCTGGTTTGTTTTCATACTGTTCATTGCATGATGTACAGCATTTGTTTGATACAGATAAAGGTTTATGTGTCAAGAGCAAAATAACATGTTTCACAGAAATGATTGACTCTTTCTTTGGTTTTCACAGCCTAAGAGTTTTGATGGAGACCAACTCACAACGCTGAGCTCAGATGATGGTAGGTAATACAGAAGAAACTGATCCAAACAATATTATTTAATTTAAATCTACATTTAAGAGGATACATTTAGTAAGATATTAATTGTTGTCCCTTAACTGCTGGGATGAATAATACACATTTGTGTTTGTAATTTTATTGTCAATAAAGTCTGTTTTTCTGTCATTATTCCTTCACCAGTGCTGCCCCCTCCTGGTGACATCCAGGTCCTGTTGCTGACGTCAGACTCAGTGTCTCTGAGCTGGAGTTCTCCTCAGGGAGTTAAAGTTAAAGGACCACAGACATTCAGAGTGACCTGGGTGTGTGACGGGAAACAAGCTCAACAAAAGTGAAAAGTGGGCATCATCTTAAAATAAGCAGTCTCCAACCTGGTGAAAAGTACCAGTTCAACGTGGCAACAGAAGGAGAAGATGGAAGCCAAAGCAGATGTGTCTCAGCATCCCTATCCACAGGTAAAGAGTTTTGTTTTAGTCATGTTTTACTGACATACTTTGTTGTGTTTTAAGAGAGGTATTGTTATGGATCTTCTTAAAACAAATATTGTTTTATGTTCCAGTGGTCCCACCCAGAGACTTAAAAGTAGACGATTTGAAAGATACCTCCTTCACTCTCCACTGGTCCAAGGCTGAAAGAATGGAGAAAGTCCCACAACGCTTCCTCATATCCTACTGCAGCCCAGGAACAGACCTCCATGCAGAGAATACTAAAGACTGCCACACAACATTCTCAAACCTGCAACCTGGTACTCATTACACCATCAGTGTCTCTACTGTGCTGAGCAATGGGGAACAGAGTGAACCTGTCTCTACAACCATCTGCACTAGTAAGAGATCTCTCTCACCTTGTTACAGATCATCATCTCTTTACCAGTAACCAGAACAGACAGTTTGTCAGTGGTGGAAAAAGTACCCAATTGTCATACTTGAGTAAAAGCAAAGATACCTTAATAGAAAATGACTCAAGTAAAAGTCACCCAGTAACATACTATTTGAGTAAAAGTCTAAAAGTATTTGCTTTTAAATGTACTTAAATATCAAAAGTAAATGTAATTGCTAAAATATACTTAAGTATTAAAAGTAAAAGTATAAATATTTTAAAATTCCTTAAATTAAGCAAACCAGACTGCACCATTTTCATATATATTTTTTTTAACGGATGGCCAGGGGCACGCTCCAACACTCAGACATCATTTACAAATGAAGCATGTGTGTTTATTGAGTCTGCCAGATAAGAGGCAGTAGGGATGACCAGGAATGTTCTCCTGATAAGTGTGTGAATTGGAACATTTTTTGTTATATTACAAATCAACTTCTGTTATGGCTTCTGTTTTTAAATTCTTCCAACATCAAAATAAATTACAGACATGTTTATCCCTGGACTTATTCTACTTTTCCTCCTGTAATATATATTCTGGAGTTAAACTATAGCACTGACAATAATATATTTTACTTTAATACTTCCTGCTCAGACCAGCTGACTGTTGACTCAGTGGACACCACGTCAGCTACTGTTAGCTGGAGCCAGCCACCAGGATTGGACCAAACCCAACATCATTACCAGATCTCCTACCACTGTCCAGGGACAGAACCACACATCACTACCACATCTTCACACAGCATCACTCTCTCTGACCTGCAACCTGCTACTAAATACTCAGTCAATGTCTGCACTGTGTTGGAAAATGGAAAGGAAAGTCAGCTGGTGTCAACAACCCTCACCACAAGTAAGGAAGTACCCTACTATCACTGGTGTCATGTATTGAAAGTGTAGGCCTCCTTGTTTCTTAAATAATTCCACTGATTCATAAAGTCAGCGTTAATTTGGACAAAGTTTATATTCTACCGACCATAAATGTTAGTCGTTGCAGCCAAGAAGCAGTGTGAAACTGAAAAAGCAGCTTATTGTATAGTTTAGTATGCTGGCACAAGCAAGGGAACCTCTGCTAAAATGAAGGTGATGTTTCAGTTTAATACTTCCCCCTCTGAAATGAAAAAGAATGAGACAGAACTAACATAAACTACAACAGAACTCTGAGGAATCAAGGATGTTAGAGGTCTAACATGGGTGATGTCATCCATTCATCCATTCACAAAAATATTTTACTGAAAAATGCAGTTTGTCAATGTGATAACAGGAATTACATCCAGGTTAGACTTATGTCAAAGGTAACAGCAGTGTGCTTGTAATCCAACAGAACATGAGGTCCGGATTGTTCTGGTGGGGAGGAATGGAGCTGGGAAGAGTGAATCAGGAAACACCATCCTGGGGAGGAAAGCTTTCAGATCAAAGTTGTCCTCTATTTCTGTGTGTTTTAAGAGAGATATTGTTACGGGTCTTCATAAAATAAATATAGATTTTTGTTCCAGTGGTCCCACCCAGAGACTTAAAGGTAGACCATTTGAACGATACCTCCTTCACTCTCCACTGGTCCAAGGCTGAAGGAATGGAGAAAGTCCCACAGCGCTTCCTCATATCCTACTGTAGCGTAGGAACAGACCTCCATGCAGAGAATACTAAAGACTGCCACAAAACATTCTCAAACCTGCAACCTGGTACTGAGCACACCATCAGTGTCTCTACAGTGCTGAGCAATGGGGAACAGAGTGAACCTGTCTCTACAACAATCTGCACTAGTAAGAGATCTTCCCCCAATTACAGTTCATTGTCTCTTTACCACTAACTACAACGATGTTGTTACATTACAAATACACGTTTTGTTGCTTCTGTTCTGTTTCTAGCTTATTTCTCCCCATATTAAAAGCCCTGGCTTTATTCTACTTTTCCACCGGCGAGGCTATAAACATTGTATTAAATGTTTAAGGGATTCCATTTTAAATTTGTTTTAAAGTGGGGTGAGTGAAAATTTAAGGTAGAACTAAGGCTGTTGCGGTGACCATATTACCGCCCCACCGGCAGTCATGGGTCATGGCCTCAGTAAAATTCCACATGACTACTGAGTCACGGTAATCTCCTTTTATGCACTCTGGACACGCTTTGGCATTACCCAACTTGCTAACTACCATCAGGTCCCTAATGGCCTGGTACTCGGGGCTCTGTTGTCCCTCTAACCATCAGGTCCTAATGGCCTGGTACTCAGGGCGCTGTTGTCCCTCTAACCATCAGGTCCTAATGGCCTGGTACTCAGGGCTCTGTTGTCCCTCTAACCATCAGGTCCTAATGGCCTGGTACTCAGGGCTCTGTTGTCCCTCTAACCATCAGGTCCTAATGGCCTGGTACTCAGGGCTCTGTTGTCCCTCTAACCATCAGGTCCTAATGGCCTGGTACTCAGGGCTCTGTTGTCCCTCTAACCATCAGGTCCTAATGGCCTGGTACTCAGGGCTCTGTTGTCCCTCTAACCATCAGGTCCTAATGGCCTGGTACTCAGGGCTCTGTTGTCCCTCTAACCACTCTGACATCAATACATTTGAAAATCACATCAAACACTTATCATCTAAACAGTATGCGCTTTTAAAACTCACCTCACTGTGATGATCAATTTGATGAAAGAAGTTCAATAACAGGTTGAAACTGAGTGGAAAACATGGTAGTTGTAGATGTTGTTTCAAAGCCTAACATAACGAAATGGACAGCGCTTTCTAAGGTGATGATTAATTCAAAACACCCATGCGCATATTCGAGGTTATGCATATATGAGCCCAAGCCCCCCCCAAAAATAAAAAAATTAACGGAATTAAAATAATGATTGTGTATTCTTCTTACTATATAATTATATAATATAAAATAATCGCACAGGACTTAAGCTTAACTTGTCTGCTAAATGAACAAGTCTACAGCCTATGGCATGGTGCATAGCCAGATAACATACAGTAGGCCAACTCTTCTGTTCTTCTGAAATACATTTTCTTCATATCATAATGTTTCTTTAGTCCTGCCTAAAATAAATCATTGATTTATTGTGATGGTGTATATTATAATATTTATTATACATTTTTTAAAATGTAGATGTTCCAAAAAGAAAGCATCAGAGGCTTGTATGTGTTGAGGCTTGGAGATGCTAAACGTGTTTACCATAAAACTTAAATTAATAGCCCAGGCGTTTATTTGCATAATGCACACAGCTTTTGCTCATTTGCATAGTTAATTGTTTAAGTCCAGCATTTACATCCAGAATTTTAATAAATGCACTAATGTGTTATAATTTACACGTCACATTTATTTTGTCTTAGTATGCCTCTATTTCAAAGAAGAGAACTTCCTTGACAGAATATTCTCGTCTTTGACTGTGCATTTTCGAGAGGTCTTACTTTTGGCACTAGAGGGCGATGGGCTGATTTCTTGGGATCTGTACTCCCGAAGTTGTTCACTGTTTTTGTGCTTGCCAGTTAGCAGTTGTCAGCTATTAGCAGCCAATGTCTAGCAGTTTCTTACTGGCGATAAAAATTGATGATTGACATAATTTTTCAGAGACATTACTCAATTATTTAATGTAACAAATCAAACATTAAACCTTGTAAACAATTCATGGAAACTCATAAACAATTAATTAATTAATTAATGGTCAGTTACCGTGAGACCGGCTGTCTATTGCATGACAATAACCAGCTGACAAAATGTCATGACCTCCACAGCCCTAGGTAGAACATTTCTTAAAACACTATGGCAATGTTAGTGCAACACCTAGCAGCCTAATCAAGAGATGTTTTATTTTGGGGAGGCTGAAAGAGGCATAGTTCAGCCATTATCTGAGAGGAAGTTATGTATCTCTTTATCGAATTAAATCGAATAACATGTTTCTAATTGTAAAATTTTTTTAGAAATGTTAAGTGGGACATCTGTTAAACATTTGAGTGTACAAAACATTTTACCCTCAGAACAGCCTCAATCCGTCGGGGCATGGACTCTACAAGGTGTCGAAAGCGTTCCACAGGGATGTTGGCCCATGTTGACTCAATGCTTCTAGAACATTTACATTTTAGTCATTTAGCAGATGCTCTTATCCATAGCGACTTGGACATCCAGCCAACTTCACACAACTTCTGTGGTCTCCCGAGTGGCGCAGTGGTCTTGGGTGGTAGACCATTCTTGATACACATAGGAAACTGTTGAGTGTGAAAAAACCAACACCGTCGCAGTTCTTGACCCAAACTTATGCTCCTGGCACATACCATACTCCGTTCAAAGGCACTTCAATATTTTGTATTGCCCATTCACCCTCTGAATGGCACACATACACAATCCATGTCTCAATGTTTAAAAATCCTTCTTTAACCTGTCTCCACCCCTTCATCTAAACAGTTTGAAGTGAATTTATCAAGTGACGTCAATAAGGGATCATAACTTTAATCTGGATTCACCTGGTCAGTCTTATGGAAATAGCAGGTGTTCTTAATGTTTTGTACACTCAGTGTATATCTGGAGTTAAACCTTAGCACTGACAATAATGTAATTTATTTATTTTCTCTTAGTACTTCCTGCTCCAGACCAGCTGACTGTTGACTCAGTGGACACCACATCAGCTGCTGTTAGCTGGAGCCAGCCACCAGGATTGGACCAAACCCAACATCATTACCAGATCTCCTACCGCTGTCCAGGGACAGAACCACACATCACTACCACATCTTTACACAGCATCACTCTCTCTGACCTGAAACCTGCTACTAATTACTCAGTCACTGTCTGCACTGTGCTGGAAAATGGAAAGCAAAGTGAACTGGTGTCAACAACCCTCACCACAGGTAAGGAAGTAAAATACTTCAACTTTGACACCAGACATAATATTTATCAAACCTTAACTAATTATCAAAATAACTATGAACTAATCATAATGGATGTGTCAGCATTGGATGTAAAGGTACAGTATCTTCCCTGATGAGAAATATATCATGGTGAATTCCCCAGATCTCTTCATGCAGTTTGGTGTTGAAATCATTAAAAGTTTTTATAGTATCTGAATTCTTGCTTGCTTCACATTAGTGTGAGTCATTATGGCAAGGAGTTGATCTGCCTCTGCTTGCTTTAACTTCATCCAAAGTACAGCGTAAAAACCTTGTTATTGTGGAGAATATGTATAATCACAGCATTCTTTTCATTTATATTAATGAATGAATATAGCAGAAACTCTTCATTGTTGTTACATTAAAAAATCAGCTTCTCTTGTGTGACTTCTGCCTTAGCTTATTTATTCCCATATCAAAAGGAATTGACCTTTTCTATTTTCAACTACTATTCTACTTTTCCTCCTGTAGTATATTTCTGGAGTTTAACTGTAGCTGCACTGACAATAATGTATTTTCCCTTAGTACTTCCTGCTCCAGACCAGCTGACTGTTGACTCAGTGGACACCACATCAGTTGCTGTTAGTTGGAGCCAGCCACCAGGATTGGACCAAACCCAACATCATTACCAGATCTCCTACCGCTGTCCAGGGACAGAACCACACATCACTACCACATCTACACCCAGCATCACTCTCTCTGACCTGCAGAGTGGTACTCAATACTCAGTCACTGTCTGCACTGTGCTGAAGAATGGAATGCAAAGTCAACTGGTGTCAACAACCCTCACCACAAGTAAGGAAGTACCCTACTATCACTGGTGTCATGTATTGAAAGTGTAGGCCTCCTTGTTTCTTAAATAATTCCACTGATTCATAAAGTCAGCGTTAATTTGGACAAAGTTTATATTCTACCGACCATAAATGTTAGTCGTTGCAGCCAAGAAGCAGTGTGAAACTGAAAAAGCAGCTTATTGTATAGTTTAGTATGCTGGCACAAGCAAGGGAACCTCTGCTAAAATGAAGTGATGTTTCAGTTTAATACTTTCCCCTCTGAAATGAAAAAGAATGAGACAGAACTAACATAAACTACAACAGAACTCTGAGGAATCAAGGATGTTAGAGGTCTAACATGGGTGATGTCATCCATTCATCCATTCACAAAAATATTTTACTGAAAAATGCAGTTTGTCAATGTGATAACAGGAATTACATCCAGGTTAGATTTATGTCAAAGGTAACAGCAGTGTCCTTGTAATCCAACAGAACATGAGGTCCGGATTGTGCTGGTGGGGAGGAATGGAGCTGGGAAGAGTGAATCAGGAAACACCATCCTGGGGAGGAAAGCTTTCAGATCAAAGTTGTCCTCTATTTCTGTGTGTTTTAAGAGAGATATTGTTACGGATCTTCTTAAAATAAATATAGATTTTTGTTCGAGTGGTCCCACCCAGAGACTTAAAAGTAGACAATTTGAACGATACCTCCTTCACTCTCCACTGGTCCAAGGCTGAAGGAATGGAGAAAGTCCCACAACGCTTCCTCATATCCTACTGTAGCGTAGGAACAGACCTCCATGCAGAGAATACTAAAGACTGCCACAAAACATTCTCAAACCTGCAACCTGGTACTGAGCACACCATCAGTGTCTCTACAGTGCTGAGCAATGGGGAACAGAGTGAACCTGTCTCTACAACAATCTGCACTAGTAAGAGATCTTCCCCCAATTACAGCTCATTGTCTCTTTACCACTAACTACAACGATGTTGTTACATTACAAATACACATTTTGTTGCTTCTGTTCTGTTTCTAGCTTATTTCTCCCCATATTAAAAGCCCTGGCTTTATTCTACTTTTCCACCGGCAAGGCTATAAATATTTTATAAAATGTTTAAGGGATTCCATTATTTTATTTTTTTTAAAGTGAGGTGAGTGAACATTTTAAGGTAGAACTAGGGCTGTTGCGGTGACCATATTACCGCCCCACCGGGCAGTCATGGGTCATGGCCTCAGTAAAATTCCACATGACTACTGAGTCACGGTAATCTCCTTTTTATGCACTCTGGACACGCTTTGGCATTACCCAACTTGCTAACTACCATCAGGTCCTAATGGCCTGGTACTCAGGGCTCTGTTGTCCCTCTAACCATCAGGTCCTAATGGCCTGGTAGTCAGGGCTCTGTTGTCCCTCTAACCACTCTGACATCAATGCATTCGAAATCACATCAAACACTTATCATCTAAAGAGTATGCGCTTTTAAAACTCACCTCACTGTGATGATCAATTTGATGAAAGAAGTTCAATAACAGGTTGAAACTGAGTGGAAACATGGTAGTTGTGGCTGTTCTTTCAAAGCCTAACATAACGAAATGGACAGTGCTTTCTAAGGTGATGATTCATTCAAAACACCCATATGCATATTAGAGATTATGCATATCTGAGTCCAAGCCCCCCCCCAATTACATTTTTTTTAAAATTAAAATAATGATTGTGTATTCTTCTTACTATATACAGTGAGGGAAAAAAGTATTTTGATCCCCTACTGATTTTGTACGTTTGCCCACTGACAAAGAAATGATCAGTCTTTAATTTTAATGGTAGGTTTATTTGAACAGTGGGAGACAGAATAACAAAAAAATCCAGAAAAACACATGTCAAAAATGTTATAAATTGATTTGCATTTTAATGAGGGAAATAAGTATTTGACCCCCCTCTCAATCAGAAACATTTCTGGCTCCCAGGTGTCTTTTATACAGGTAACGAGCTGAGATTAGGAGCACACTCTTAAAGGGAGTGCTCCTAATCTCAGTTTGTTACCTGTATAAAGACACCTGTCCACAGAAGCAATCAATCAATCAGATTCCAAACTCTCCACCATGGCCAAGACCAAAGAGCTCTCCAAGGATGTCAGGGACAAGATTGTAGACCTACACAAGGCTGGAATGGGCTACAAGACCATCGCCAAGAAGCTTGGTGAGAAGGTGACAACAGTTGGTGCGATTATTCACAAATGGAAGAAACACAAAATAACTGTCAATCTCCCTCGGCCTGGGGCTCCATGCAAGATCTCACCTCGTGGAGTTGCAATGATCATGAGAACGGTGAGGAATCAGCCCAGAACTACACGGGAGGATCTTGTCAATGATCTCAAGGCAGCTGGGACCATAGTCACCAAGAAAACAATTGGTAACACACTACGCCGTGAAGGACCAAAATCCTGCAGCGCCCGCAAGGTCCCCCTGCTCAAGAAAGCACATATACAGGGCCGTCTGAAGTTTGCCAATGATCATCTGAATGATTCAGAGGAGAACTGGGTGAAAGTGTTGTGGTCAGATGAGACCAAAATCGAGCTCTTTGGAATTAACTCAACTCGCCGTGTTTGGAGGAGGAGGAATGCTGTCTATGACCCCAAGAACACCATCCCCACCGTCAAACATGGAGGTGGGAACCATTATGCTTTGGGGGTGTTTTTTCTGCTAAGGGGACAGGGGACAACTTCACCGCATCAAAGGGACGATGGACGGGGCCATGTACAGTCAAATCTTGGGTGAGAACCTCCTTCCCTTAGCCAGGGCATTGAAAATGGGTCGTGGATGGGTATTCCAGGATGACAATGACCCAAAACACACGGCCAAGGCAACAAAGGAGTGGCTCAAGAAGAAGCACATTAAGGTCCTGGAGTGGCCTAACTAGTCTCCAGACCTTAATCCCATAGAAAATCTGTGGAGGGAGCTGAAGGTTCGAGTTGCCAAACGTCAGCCTCGAAACCTTAATGACTTGGAAAATATCTGCAAAGAGGAATGGAACAAAACCCCTCCTGAGATGTGTGCACACCTGGTGGCCAACTACAAGAAACATCTGACCTCTGTGATTCCCAACAAGGGTTTTGCCACCAAGTACTAAGTCATGTTTTGCAGAGGGGTCAAATACTTATTTCCCTAATTAAAATGCAAATCAATTTCTAACATATTTGACATGCGTTTTTCTGGATTTTTTGTTGTTGTTATTCTGTCTCACTGTTCAAATAAACCTACCATTAAAATTATAGACTGATCATGTCTTTGTCAGTCGGCAAACGTACAAAATCAGCAGGGGATCAAATACTTTTTTCCCTCACTGTAATTATATAATATAAAATAATCGCACAGGACTTAAGCTTATCTTGTCTGCTAAATGAACAAGTCTACAGCCTATGGCATGGTGCATAGCCAGATAACATACAGTAGGCCAACTCTTCTGTTCTTCTGAAATACATTTTCATCATAATGTTTCTTTAGTCCTGCCTAAAATAAATCATTGATTTATTGTGATGGTGCATATTATAATATTTATTATAATTTTTTTTTTTTATGTAGATGTTCCAAAAAGAAAGCATCAGCGGCTTGTATGTGTTGAGGCCTGGAGATGCTAAACGTGTTTACCATAAAACTTAAATTAATAGCCCAGGCGTTTATTTGCATAATGCACACAGCTTTTGCTCATATGCATAGTTAATTGTTTAAGTCCAGCATTCACATCCAGAATTTTAATAAATGCACTAATGTGTTATAATTTACACATCACATTTCTTTTGTCTTAGTATTCCTCTATTTCAAAGAAGAAGAAAAAACGTAATTGACAGAATATTCTCATCTTTGACTGTGCATTTTTGAGAGGTCTTACTTTTGGCACTAGAGGGCGATGGGCCGATTTCTTGGGGTCTGTACTCCCGAAGTTGTTCACTGTTTTTGTGCTTGCCAGTTAGCAGTTGTCAGCTGTTAGCAACCAATGGCTAGCAGTGTCACAAAGCTGATGTGGATGTGGTGTGGGAGTCAGGCGCAGGACACAGAGGCTCAGTCAACACGACTTTACTTAGACTTCCGAGAAACTACAAAATAAATGGCCTCAAACACTGGAGGCGAGCGATTACGCAAACAGTGCGTAAAATACACATACAACAATAAATACTACTAACGAGACACCAACGGACAGGCGGACAAACACACACAACTGCAAACAAAACCAAAGGGAAACTTATAGGTGACATAATCAATACATAAGACGAAACAGGTGCACCAACAAGACCAAACAAACATCGAGAACATCAAGCGGTAGTTGCTAGTACTCCCGGGACGACGAACGCCAAAGCCTGCCAGGGCAAGGAGGAGGAGCAGTCTCGGCGGAATTCGTGACAGTACCCCCCCCTTGACGCGCGGCTCCAGCCGTGCGCTGACCCCGGCCTCGGGGACGGCCAGGAGGACGCGGAGCAGGGCGCGTGGGATGACTACGGTGGAACTCAGTCAGGAGGGATGGATCTAGAATGTCCCTCCTAGGCACCCAGCACTGTTCCTCCGGACCGTACCCCTCCCACTCCACGAGATATTGTGAGACCCCCCATCCGACGTCTCAAATCCACGATGGACCGGACTGAGTACGCCGGAGCCCTCGATGTCCAGTGGGGCGGAGGAGTCTCTCTTATCTCACTGTCCTGGAGTGGACCAGCTACCACCGGCCTGAGGAGAGACACATGGACGAGGGGTTAATGTGATAATCATTAGGCAGTTGTAACTTGTAACAAACCTTGTTCAATCTCCTCAGGACTTTAAATGGCCCCACAAACCGCCGACCAAGCTTCCGGCAGGGCAGGCGAAGGGGCAGGTTTCGAGTCGAGAGCCAGACTCGATCTCCAGGTGCGTATACTGGACCCTCACTGCGGTGGAGATCGGCGCTCGCCTTCTGCCTACGGATGGCCCGCTGCAGATGGACGTGTGCAGCGTTCCCACGTCTCCTCCGCGCGCCCGAAAACCACTCATCCACCGCAGGAGCCTCGATCTGGCTCTGATGCCATGGTGCCAGAACCGGCTGATAACCTAACACACACTGGAAAGGGGTCAGGTTAGTAGAGGAGTGGCGAAGAGAGTTCTGAGCCATCTCTGCCCAGGGATATACCCCGACCACTCCTCCTGCCGGCCCTGGCAATATGATCTCAGAAACCTACCCACATCCTGGTTCACTCTCTCCACCTGCCCATTACTCTCAGGGTGGAAGCCCGAGGTAAGGCTAACCGAGACCCCGCTTCCATGAACGCCTCCAGACTCTAGAGGTGAATTGGGGACCCCGATCAGACACTATATCCTCGGGAACCCCGTAGTGCCGGAAGACGTGGGTAAACAAAGCCTCAGCGGTCTGTAGTGCAGTAGGGAGACCCGGCATTGGGATGAGGCGACAGGCCTTAGAGCTTGGTGCGGGGAGCAGGAACAGGCCGGTGTGGAGCAGCTGACCGGTTACCTGACCAGGCACCGGTGAACCGGGCACGGCCTGTGCCGGACTGACGGCACACGCACCCCAGGCTTGGTGCGGGAAGCAGGAATGGGCCGGACCAGGCTGACGACGCGCACCCCTGGCTTGGTGCGGGGAGCAGGAACGGGCCGGACCGGGCTGACGATGCGCACCACAGGCTTGGTGCGGGAGCAGGAACGGGCCTGACCGGGCTGACGACGCGCACCCCTGGCTTGGTGCGGGGAGCAGGAACGGGCCGGACCGGGCTGACGACCGCACCACAGGCTTGGTGCGGGGAGAAGGAACGGCCGGGCCGGGCTGACGACGCGCACCCCCTGGCTTGGTGCGGGGAGTAGGAACGGGCCGGACCGGGCTGACGACGCACCACAGGCTTGGGTGCGGGGAGCAGAACGGGCCGGGCCGGGCTGGCGACGCGCACCACTGGCTTGGTGCGGGGAGCAGGAACAGGCCGGGCCGGGTTGGCGACGCGCACCATTGGCTTGGTGCGGGGAGCAGGAACAGGCCGGGCCGGGCTGGCGACCCTGCACCATTGGCTTGGTGCGGGGAGCAGGAACAGGCCGGGCCGGGCTGGCG
>NW_025537049.1:0-42992 GCF_020615455.1 Coregonus clupeaformis | reverse complement strand
AACTACGGTAGTAGCCAACCATCCCAAAAAGCGGCGCAGCTCTCTTCTGGTGGTAAGGTGCGGGAAATGCATTTATAGCTGAGACATTGGCATCTAGAGGGCGCACCTGACCATGGCCGACCTGTTTACCAAGATAAGTAACAGTGGCCTTCCCAAACTCGGCAGACTTTGCTAGGTTCAGGGTTTGAGAAGGCTGCTAGACGCTCACACACTACCTTAGAGTGCTAACATGATGAGACCACTTAGTTGAATAAATTACCAGATCATCAAGGTAAGGCACTACAACTAGGAACTCCACAATACTTTGCTAACCAGGCGCTGGAAAGTGGCTGGAGCAGCTCGATCCCAAATGCCATGACAGCATATTGTAGGATGTGATCTGGGTCACAAAGCGCAGAGATGTCGGAGGCACGTGAGGTTAACGGCACCTGCCAGTAACCTTTAGAAGATCTAGTTTGGTTACATAAGTAGCAGCACCAACAGTATCAATACAGTCATCCAGTTCGATAACGGAACGAGTCGTACACGTGACAGCATTGACTCTTCCGATAGTCCGTGACATAATCAGGATGTCCCATCAAGGTTTAGGAACCATAATGCACGGAGAACTCCAAGGACTTGAACTTGGCATACAGCCAGGCTTATTCTCCAGCAAGGGATAACCGACCTCATCCCTCATTATCTTTCTTTAGAGACGCTGACACGATAAGCATGTTGCTTGGATAGGTGCAGCGTTTCCAACATTAATGTCATGTTCTAACACATTTGTGCATGTAGGGGAACATCATTAAAAAGACATGGAAAGCTGTGTAATAGTCTCACAATATCACCCGACTGTCCGTCCGCTAAATGAATCAGGCTTGACGGGAGAGACAGCGTTAGCTTCTGAATTGGGCAATCTAAAGCACACTGCTGCTGAGTCTTGCGCAACTCCAAACCATCTCCGTCCACATCCTTCTTCCCTTTCTCTTGGGACTGCTGGTCAGACTGGGCACCCAGCTTACCAGAGGTAGCACCCAAACTATCCCCATGTGGTCATACTCTCTGGAATAGAATCGTGTCTGACAAATCTAATCACTTCACCCTACTTGTCGTGCTTGAGCACGTGCGACAGCACAAGCGGGAACACATCTGGATAACTCCCAGCCAGCTCCTCGAGAGAGACTGGTCACTTTTATCCAATACCTCCAATCGGGTATCACCTTTCTCCGGCAATATCGTTGCTCCATTATAAATGTCAACACCTTTTACTGGCAACATAGACGACGACGCCAACCTGAACACTCCACTGACTAACCCAGAGTGCACGTTTCACAAAGTGCAATGGCACTGGGACGAATCCCATCTCAATTCCTTGTACTAACACACTGGGAACCACAATATGTACTATTGGACAAGGCGCAACACATCAGATGGTAAGGAACTACATGCGCCCGCACCAGTATTCTGAGGATTCTAACCGGGCGCTGAGACGTCTGTCACATCTGATAAGCAGAAACGAACACCTCAAAAAAATGAACGCTTCATAACTGTGATCTGGGGACAGGGACTTTTCAAAACAACATTCACTATGAGGCCTCTGTCTTGATTCCGGCCTTACAAACCGCATCGTAACCAGCCCAAACTCGCGTGGCGGCCTGGCGTGGCTGAGGCATCCCCTGTTTGCGTTTAAGCAGAAAGCAATCATTACCCATAATGTCCCACCTTATGACAATAGAAACAGTACGCCATCTATTTTTGGCGTGCTGACATACTGCTGGTCGACTAGGACTAAAAAGTTAACAACTCTGCGGCTCTGCCCTCCGACGAGTCGAAACACGCTCTACAAGCGCCGACGCAAACTCGTCTGCCAATACAGACGCTCCCGACAGTGAGGATACTTTCTGTTTGCTCAGATAAACTACAATGCGTCTGGGTAAGCAATTTTTAAACTCTTCTAACAAGATTAACTCCCCGAGAGAGTTAAAACTCAACCTTACTAGCACTGTGTCATTTGTCAAACAGATTTCCTTTTTGTCTCTAGCAAATCCACATAAGTCTGAGTAGAAGCCTTTTTATGAGGACCTAAATCTCTGTCGATATGTCTCAGGAACAAGCCTCATAGGCACGAAGAACAGCAGCTTTGACCACGCCATAATAAGCTGTCTTCAAGAGGAAGCGCTGACAGAACCTCTTGGGCTTTACCTGTTAATTTACACTGAAGTAATAGGCACCATACCTCGTCTCATTTCAATGCTACCGCTTATAGGTTCAAAAACACCTGAAATAGGAATCAACCTCTGACTCCCTAAACACAGGTACTGAAGGTGATTTGTCTACTAATATCAAAAGTAGCAGACGACACAGCTGGTGAGGACGGCTCACTAAAAGACATAGTATGCAAGCAGAGACTAACCTCGCTGTTTCTGCAAGCTCTAGATCCACTTTACGCATCTCCAGCTCCATCTTTACGTGCGCCTCCATTCTGATCAAGCCTACGCTGTTCCAGTTCCATCTTAACGCTGCCTCCAGTGTCCTGATCAAGCCTACGCAGTTTCCAGTTCCATCTTACGCTGTCTCCAGCTTGTCTTGCCTGATCCTAGCTCGTTTCCGCCTCCATTTGGAGCCGCGTCGAGCGGGACATCCATCTCGGGCATCAACTGTCAGTCAGTGGGGAGAGTGGGGTCAAAACGGGCAATGTGGCTGGAGCCTTAGCCTCGGGCCCCTCAGACACCGAAGGGCTTGCAGGAGCAGCAACCACATTCCCACAGGGAGCAGCAGGGCCAGGCGGCGGTGATTCAAGCACTCGCTGCTCAATAATATCTCTAACACTGCTTTCCTAACTTCCTAAGCTTTCACTAAAACCCGTGATAAGTGGGTACAGAAAAGTGGTCAGCCAAAGCCTGTAGATCCACTCTACGGCAATTCTCAAAAAACCTCCCACGTAGGGTTTTCCCAAAAATGCATCCAACTCAAAAGTAGCCATCCTAAACTAGCAAACACGAGCCGCCGAATACTGAACACAAAAAACTGGTAGTTACAGCTGCCAAGCTCAACACTGAAACCAGACACTACACTAATTTGCATGAGTATCAATGAGATATATCCCAGACTCAGCCCCACATTATGTTAGCGAACCCCGTGGCTTTAAAACGCCTAGGTGGATGGAGAAGAGACCCGCAACATAATTCAAGTGCAAATTAGAATCGTGACATGGAACAGTGAGAACAAAACTACACGACAACCATAAACTACCGCCAAACATAAAAGGTTTATTTTTGAAACACACGGTAAAGGTTTGGGAAAAGGGCTGAGCAGGACCCAAGAAATGAAACAATAGTGAAACACCCCCTAAACTGATCTTGCCTGCCTCAAGAACCGCTAAGCTACTGCTAATCATACAAAAAGTACAGTGGTGGTCCGCTTCAGGTCTAACTAGTGTTTTTAGACAGTTTTCTTCCTACGGGTAATGTACACCCAAGAGCAACTTGCTTAAACTCCTTTTCCCCAAACACACAAAGTTACCAAACAGAGTAACCAGCAAATGAGTGAAGTACACAAAACACAGGACACCACAGTATCCATACTCACATACGAAAAAGTAGTCTATCAAAGCTTACCAAACAGAGTAACCAGCAACTTAGAGAGTAAACAAAACACAGGACACCACAGTATCCATACTCACATACGGAAATAGTCTCTAACAACAAACACAACGGACCGGCTTTTAAACAATGGGATGTGATTGAAAAACCAGAAACAGGTGGTGCAATGCAGAGGAATGTTCACTGATTGGTCCACCTCAGCAATCAGCAGACACCCCAACGACCACCAATCAGGAACATACAGGACACCTGTGATTAGGGCAGAAGGAGAGAAAAACCAAAAAAGACACAGGATACCTGTATCTGTAACAACCAGCCTTTCAAAGCACATCATGGCTACAGATTTGAGTGCTAGTCATTTAGGCAGAATATCTTAGTGTTCTTGGGCACAGGGACTATGGTGTGTTGCTTGAAACATTTTTATATTACAGACTCAGTCAGGACATGTTGAAAATGTCAGTGAAGACACTTGCCAGTTGGTCAGCCGAATGATCGGAGTACACGCGTCCTGGTAATCCGTCTGGCCCTGCGGTCTTGTGAATGTTGACCTGCTTAACGGTCTTACTCACATCGGGCTACGGAGAGCGTGATCACATAGCCATCCGGAACAGCTGGTGCTCTCATGCATCCGCTTCAGTGTTGCTTGCCTCGAAGGGAGCATACAAGTGATTTAGTTTGTCTGGGTAGGCTTGTATCACTGGGCAGCTCGTGGCTGTGCTTCCCTTTTTGTAGTCTGTAATAGTTTGCAAGCTCCCTGCCACATCCGACGAGCGTCCGGAGCCGTGTAGTACGATTAAATCTTAGTCCTGTATTGACGCTTTGCCTGTTTGATGGTTCGTTGGAGGGCATAGCGGGATTTCTTATAAGTGTCTGTATTAGTGTCCCGCTCCTTGAAAGCGGCAGCTCTACCCTTTAGCTCAGTGCGGATTTTGCCTGTAATCCATGACTTCTGGTTGAGAAATGTACGTACGGTCACTGTGGGGACGACATCATCAATGCACTTATTGATGAAGCCATTGACTGATGTGGTGTACTCCTCAATGCCATCGGAAGAATCCCGGAACATATTCCAGTCTGTGCTAGCAAAACAGTCCTGTAGATTAGCATCTGCGTCTTTGGCCACTTCTTCATTGGCCGAGTCACTGGTGCTTCCTGCTTTAGTTTTTGCTTATAAGCAGGAATCAGGAGGATAGAGTTATGGTCAGATTTGCCAAATGTAGGGCGAGGGAGAGCTTTGTATGCGTCTCTGTGTGTGGAGTAAAGGTGGTCTACAGTTTTTTTTTCCTCTGGTTGCACATTTAACATGCTGGTAGAAATGACGTAAAACTGATTTAAGTTTCTGCATTCGAGTCCCCGGCAACTTAGTAGCCATATCTAGGAAAATCTAAGTTCCAAAAGTTGTGCCTAATATAGTGTAGGTAAAACGGATGTAAGTTTCCCTGCATTAAAGTCCCCGCCATGGTCTATACCACAATATGAGTTTAGTGAAATAGCTGGATGTTCAGTTCACAAAGATGTCCCAACTGTGTAATGCATTACAGTATGAACAGAATCCATGCTAATCCATCCTTCATTCTATAGCTAGAGGACTCTGATATCTCCAGGAGTGATAAGTATAAAGTAGGGCCATCTACTTTAAGTGCTGCCTGTTTCCCAGTGGTCTACATGGTGTGTGAACCGTTGATTGCTCATAACTTGCAGATTATTGTTGACACATCAACCAGGTTCAAGGGGCAGGGCAATTTGTGACTTGTTTTGGTAATCAGTGGCTGTATTGAGAGGGGGAGTGGTTTCACCTCTCCTAGGCAATCAGCAACTAGAACTCGGGAGATGCCTTCACCTCTGCTAGGTAATTAGCAATTAGTATTAGTACTTCAGTCTCCCCTGTATTCTCAGCGGCAGCTGTAAGCGGCGGTCTCGTCTCAAAAACTGAGACCATCACCGAAACGAAGACGGTTCTGCTGAGTTATTTGAGGAAGGAAAGAGAGGGTGAGTGAGGTCTATGTGTGTTTTCTATACCTGTTCATACCTCTCCTTGTAGGCTTTACAGATGCTACCCACCCCTTGGCTGCAACCTTCTAATTTAGTGTACCCTTCACGCACAACCCATGTGGAATTCTTGGTCTCTGGCAGCGTTTGGAACTGCCAATCTGCAGTCAAGATCACAGAGTTCATCTCAGCCTGTGCTTCCCTTCAGTCTCTTGACTTTTTGTCCCTGATGGAGACATGGATCACCCAGAGAACACAGCTACTCCAGCTGCTCTCTATTCATCTGACTACCTGTTCTCTCATAGTCCGAGAGCATCTGGTCGTGGTGGTGGCACAGGGCTACTAATTTCTCCTAAGTGAGATTTCTCTTTTCCCCCTCTCTCACCTGTCCATCTCCTCATTTGAAATTCCATTCTGTCACTGTCACTCAAGCTTAACATTGTTCTCATCTACGCACACCAGGTGCCCTTGTAAAGTTCCTCAATGAGCTTGACACCTTGATATGATCATTCCTGACTACAGTGTAGTTGTGTTCATTTGAGCAATATGAGATGGAACGGAGTTCCATGCAATAATGGCTCTATATAACACTATACGCTTTCTTGAATTTGTATCTGGATTTGGGGACTGTGAAAAAGACCCTGGTGGCATGTCTAGTGGGGTAAGTGTGTGTGATAGAGCAAATGTGGATCTTAACACATTAATGTTTCTTATAAAAAGACAAGTGATGCAGTCAGTCTCTCCTGAACCCTTAGCCAAGAGAGAGACTGGCATAAATAGTATTTATATCAGCCCTCTGATTACAATGAAGAGCAAGACGTGCGCGTTCTGGGCCAGCTGCAGCGTAACACTAGCACTGCACATTCAGCCTATCAGTACCATCTAGAGAACGTTGCCGGGCCTTCAGCATATCAACCCTCAACGTGCTGCAAACATAAGCGTCAATGCTTGATGAATATAAATTATTGGATGAAGAAACATTAGTGGATGAATGATGAGTTATTTGACAGCTGCACCTCTTGAATGATGAGTGTTATTTCACAGCTGCACCTCTTGAATGATGAGTTATTTGACAGCTGCACCTCTTGAATGATGAGAGTTATTTGACAGCTGCACCTCTTGAATGATGAGTTATTGCTGACAGCTGCACCTCTTGAATGATGAGAGTTATTTGACAGCTGCACCTCTTGAATGATGAGAGTTATTTGACAGCTGCACCTCTTGAATGATTAGTTATTTGACAGCGTGCACCTCTTGAATTATGAGAGTTATTTGACCGCTGCACCTCTTGAATGATGAGTTATTTGACAGCTGCACCTCTTGAATGATGAGTTATTTGACAGCTGCACCTCTTGAATGATGAGTTATTTGACAGCTGCACCTCTTGAATGATGAGTTATTTGACAGCTGCACCTCTTGAATGATGAGAGTTATTTGACAGCTGCACCTCTTGAATTATGAGTTATTTGACAGCTGCACCTCTTGAATGATGAGAGTTATTTGACAGCTGCACCTCTTGAATAATGAGTTATTTGACAGCTGCACCTCTTGAATGATGAGTTATTTGACAGCTGCACCTCTTGAATTATGAGAGTTATTTGACAGCTGCACCTCTTGAATGATGAGTTATTTGACAGCTGCACCTCTTGAATGATGAGTTATTTGACAGCTGCACCTCTTGAATGACGAGTTATTTGACAGCTGCACCTCTTGAATGATGAGTTATTTGACAGCTGCACCTCTTGAATGATGAGAGTTATTTGACAGCTGCACCTCTTGAATGATGAGAGTTAATTGACAGCTGCACCTCTTGAATTATGAGTTATTTGACAGCTGCACCTCTTGAATTATGAGTTATTTGACAGCTGCACCTCTTGAATGATGAGTTATTTGACAGCTGCACCTCTTGAATGATGAGTTATTTGACAGCTACACCTCTTGAATGATGAGAGTTATTTGACAGCTGCACCTCTTGAATGATGAGTTATTTGACAGCTGCACCTCTTGAATGTGTCACGGTTTACTAAGCCAGAACCCAGAAGCAGACCAGGACAAGGTACGTTGAGACAAAGGTGAGTGTTTATTTAACAGATTCCCGAGTGAGGCTGAATAATCCAGGAACAGAGCGGGTGGCGTGGATGGGTTGTTGAGGGTGCAGTGGTTGGTCCGGGTATGGCTCGGCAGCCGCCGACCATCAGGCAGAGGTGGGGGAGAAGGTTCCGGGTGAGAGATGTTCATGGCTACCGATCCGGCAGGAACTGGATGTTAGGCCAGAGCCTAAGAAGGGTGATGATCAGGACCAGGTGTGCAGATTGCTGATGGGATGCAGGTGCGGAAATCAAGAGCGCTCCCGGAGCGTTCCCCGAACTCCTCGGAAACTGCAGATCACGAACAGAAACACTAGTCACCAGACAGGACCCGACTCAGACTGCCGGGATCGTTACAGTACCCCCTCCGACTTACGCCACCGGGCGGACTCCCGAGCGCCAGGATGGAGGCGGTAGAAGTCACTGATGAGGTCAGCATCTAGGACCTGTCGCCGGAATCCAACTCCTCTCTTCAGGGCCATACCCTCCCAGTCCACGAGATACTGGAAACCCCGCCCCGCCGTGCGGAATCCATGATGACGCACCGTGGGCAGGACCACCTCCGATCATCCGAGGAGGAGGAGGAGGAGGCGGAGGAGGCAACAGAGGACTGAGGAAGACAGGCTTGAGGCAGGAGACATGAAAGGTGGGATGGACTCTGAGCGTCCTCGGTAGTTTGAGTCGAACTGCCACTGGATTGATCACCTTCTCCACCACAAACGGACCAATGAACTTCGGTAACAACTTCTAGACTCAGTCCGTAACGGAAGATCCCGTGTGGCCAACCAAACCCTATCTCCGATGGTATGGTGGGAGCGGGATCCGGCACGATTCGCCTGGAGCTGATACCGGTCCGAACTCTAAGGAGTGCCTTTCTGGCCCGATGCCAGGTCCGGTGGCAACGAATGGGCCTGAACAGAAGGCACTGAGAGCCTCCTCCTGAGAAGGGAACAGGGGAGGTTGGTAGCCATACAGGCACTGGAAGGGAGACATCCCAGTGGCAGATGTAGGGAGAGTATTGTGGGCATACTCAACCCAAGGCAACTGAGAGACCCAGGAGGTGGGTTGGAAGAGACCAGACAGCGTAGCGTGGATTCCATCTTCTGGTTGGCTCTCTCCGCCTGACCATTGGATTGGGGTGAAAACCAGATGTGAGACTGACTGTAGCTCCAATGGCCAAACAGAAGGACCTCCAGACAGCAGAGGTAAACTGAGGGCCACGGTCGGAAACGATATCACTGGGCAACCCGTGGACCCTGAAAACCTCCTAACCAGGATCTCGGACGTCTCCGAGGCAGAGGGAAGCTTGGCAATAGGCACAAAGTGGGCGAACTTGCTGAATCTGTCCACGTAGTCAGAACGACCGTGTTCCCCTCAGAAGCGGGCAACCCAGTGACGAAGTCCAGGGCCAATGCGACCATGGTCGCCGGGGAATAGGAAGGGGGTGAAGTAGTCCAGAGCTGGGCCGATTGGTACTCTTATTCTGCGCACACACTGGACAGGCAGCAACAAAACCCCCGAGTATCCTCGGCCACGGCAGGCCACCAAAAACGTCTGCGAAGAAAACGCCATTGTCCGAGCCACCAGGGTGACAAGCCATCTTGCTGGCGTGGGACCATTTGAGGACAGCAGGACGAACCGACTCAGGCACAAACAACCGACCGGGTGGACCGTTACCGGGACCGGGCTGAGTCCGAAGGGCCGCCAGCACCTCCTCCTCCAATCTTCCACATAACTGCTCCCACGACGCAGTTCCGGGGAGAATTGTCTCGGTCTTGGACCCGCTCTCCTCCGGGGAGAACATCCGGGACAAGGCGTCCGTTGCCGTTCTTAGATCCAGGTCGGAACGTCAGGGAAAACTTGAATCGTCCGAAAAACAACGCCCACCTGGCCTGGACGGAGTTGAGACGTTAGCCG
The DNA here is from genome assembly GCF_020615455.1 of Coregonus clupeaformis. NCBI lineage: Eukaryota > Metazoa > Chordata > Actinopteri > Salmoniformes > Salmonidae > Coregonus > Coregonus clupeaformis. The sequence goes on along the minus strand of NW_025537049.1, from coordinate 33,415 downwards.
ATTGCACGTAAGCAAGATTCTTGTGGTCAGTCCAGACAGTAAACGGTTGCTCCGCCTCCAACCAGTGGCGCCACTCCTCAAGGCAAGTTTCACCGCGAGAGCTCCCGGTTACCCACATCGTAATTCCTCTCCGCAGGCGAGGCGACGAGATAGTAGGCGCAGGGATGGAGTTTACTGTCCGTGAGCATCGCTGCGTACAGGATGGCGCCAACTCCCACATCAGACGCGTCCACTTCAACGACGAACTGACGGGCCGTGGTCCGGTTGAGAGAGAATCGGTGCGTTGATGAATCGCCTCTTCAAATCCAGAAACGTTCGATCCGCCTCCGGATTCCACTTGAAGGTCCTGATACTGGAAGTCAAGGCAGTTAACGGAGCGGCCACACGGCTGTAATCCCGGATGAATCTACGGTAGAAATTGCAAACCCCAAAAATCTCTGGAGCTGCAATCTCGTACCGGGCTGGGCCCATTCCAGAACCGCTCTAACCTTCTCCTGGTCCATCCTAATCTCTCCCCTGGAGATGATGTACCCGAGAAAGGATGTCGTGTGGGCGTGAAACTCGCACTTCGGCCTTCACGAACAGGCGATTCTCCAACAATCGCTGCAGAACCTGCCGGACATGCTGGACGTGGTCGGAAGGTTCCTCGAGAAGATCAGAATGTCATCCAGGTAAACAAACACAAAGAGACCGATCATATCTCTCAGGACGTCGTTCACCATACTCGGAATACCGCTGGAGCATTGGTCAGTCCAAACGGCATCACCTGATACTCAAGTGACCCATCGGTGTATTGAAACCCGTCAACCACTCGTCCCCCTCTCTGATCCGGACCATGTGATACGCATTGCGAGGGTCTAGCTTGGTGAATACCGTAGCACCCTGTAAGGAGTCGAAGGCAGAACTCATCAATGGCAGGGGATACTTGTTCTTGACCGTGATGTCATTCAACCCCCGATAATCAATACATGGTCGAAGAGAACCATCCTTCTTACCCACAAAGAAGAATCCTGCCCCCAGGGGTGATGACGAGGAACGAACGAGACCAGCCGCTAGGGACTCCTTGATGTAGGTCTCCAACGCCTCACGTTCAGGTCGGGAGATACTGTATAACCTTCCCTTGGGGTAGACAGCTCCCGGGCACAGGTTGATGGCACAATCATATGGTCGGTGGGGAGGGAGTGACAGAGCCTTCTGCTTACTGAAAACCTCCCCAATCGTGATATGTCTCGGGGAACCAGGGACAAATCTGGGGGTTTTAGCCTCAATCACCTGACTGGGAACCGAATGGGGGCAGGCAGTCTTGAGACAGTTAGCATGACAATCAAGGCTCCAACTCGTTACCTTGCCCGTCACCCAATCGAACGTGGGATTGTGTTCCTTCAGCCAGGGGTATCCAGGACCAGAGGAACATGGGAAGACGGCAGAATGAAGAATGAAATCATCTCAGAATGATTCCCCGACAACCGCATCTTAACCGGGTTCAGTCCTCATCGTGATACGTGCCAGACTACTGCCGTTCAGAGTGGTCGCCTAATGGCTTCCGCAATTGCTCCTTGGAAAGCCCCAGCTGTTCCACCAACTCGGCATCAAGAAAGCTTCCATCGGCACCTGAATCCGATAAAAGCGTTAATCGCTAAGCTTTGATTCCTGTTCACAAGGGTAGCCGAAACGGGTCTGACAGAGGTACTGAGAGGTTGAAACTGGCTCGCTAAAAGTCCTCCCAACTTTAGCGAGCCGGGCAGTGACGACCGCCGGGAACAAGTGGAGATGTAATGTCCCGAGCGACCACAGTAGAGGCAGCAGTTGGTCTTACGTCTATGTTGACGCTCCTCCTTGATTAACCTGCGCCGCCCCACTTGCATGGGTTCAGAATCGGGAGAGAGGTCCTCTCCACTAATCCCTTGTGGTGGCGAATGATCGACGTGTTCTGGTCCACCACCCGACCCGACTGGGAACTGAGAAGCTGATCGATTGGACGGACCCCATTGCTTCTCCCTCCTTCGCTCTCGGACTCGATTATCCACCCGAATAGACAAGGCTACCAAGCTGTCCAGGTCACTAGGCTCCGGATAGGAGATCAACTCATCCTTGAGCTGCTCCGACAGACCCTGGTAAAAGGCCGCTTGCAGAGACTCCTCGTTCCACCCACTCTCCACAGCCAACGTCTTGAACTCGATCACGAAGTCGGCCACGCTGCGAATTCCTTGGTGAAGTGAAAACAGGCGCCTAGCTGCGTCCCTCCCTCGGACGGAATGGTCGAAGAGCTTCCTCATCTCGGCCGTGAACCCCTGGTATGAAGCCATGCAGGGATCCTGTCGTTCTCAAACGGCTGAAGCCCACTCCAGCGCTCGACCACGCAGCAACTCAATCACAAAGGCTATCCTAGCCTTGTCTGTGGCATAAGAGTAGGGCTGTAGATCGAACACTAATCCACACTGCATAAGGAAGGAACGGCATCTTCCCAGCTCCCCCTCATATTTATCCGGCGTCGGAACCTTGGGCTCACGGAGGGACACAACTTCAGAAGCGGCAGGCAGGATGGGTGAAACCGGTAGTGGATCCTCCACCGGACACTTGCGTTGGTTCTGGACCTCCGTCAGACCGGTAGAAAGGTTCCGAACTGACAACGCGATCTCCTGTAGTACCGTGCTATGATGGCCCAACATCTTCTCCTGCTGGGTAATGGCATGGCGAACAGAGTCCAGGTCCGCTGGGTTCATTACTGGCCGGATCGTTCTGTCACGGTTTACTAAGCCAGAACCCAGAAGCAGACCAGGACAAGGTACGTTGAGACAAAGGTGAGTGTTTATTTAACAGATTCCCGAGTGAGGCTGAATAATCCAGGGAACAGAGCGGGTGGCGTGGATGGGTTGTTGAGGGTGCAGTGGTTGGTCGGTAATGGCTCGGCAGCCGCCGACCATCAGGCAGAGGTGGGGAGAAGGTTCCGGTGAGAGATGTTCATGGCTAACGATCCGGCAGGAACTGGATGTTAGGCCAGAGCCTAAGAAGGGTGATGATCAGGACCAGGTGTGCAGATTGCTGATGGGATGCAGGTGCGAAATCAAGAGCGCTCCCCGGAGCGCTCCCGAACCCTCGGGAAACTGGAGATCACGAACAGAAACACTAGTCACCAGACAGGACCCGACTCAGACTGCCGGGATCGTTACAGAATGATGAGAGTTATTTGACGTCTGCATATCTTGAATGATGAGTTATTTGACGTCTGCATATCTTGAATTATGAGTTATTTGACAGCTGCACCTCTTGAATGATGAGTTATTTGACAGCTGCACCTCTTGAATGATGAGTTAATTTGACGAAGGTAAGTGTAACAGAATGTGTAGAATATGCTCATCAAATTATTGTCAATTTTATCTTGTCTATAGGCTAACTCTTACTCTCTGTGAAATTCGTTTCGGTATAGTTTAGGTGTAGTTTCGATGGGTCGGCTATGCAGGCTGACTGGCATCATTTGTTCCCGCTCATCAACTAGGATAGAGTCAAGGATATGTTTTGCATTATTCTAAAGGCCTACTGCAACACGTAGCCTGTTTTAATTTCCCTTACAATACATTTGATTAGTAATAATTACAGTAAATTAAACAGTCCTTTAACAGCTTCTTATTCAGAAAGTAAAAGAGGATGGTATCAACACGCAAGGCGCGCTGTCAAATTATAAACATGAGCTCCAAGGAATAGTCTGTGTGGTTGTATTTGGACCAGTGAAGTGTCTTTGTATATGGACCAGTGATGTGTGATTGTACAGTGGGGAAAAAAAGTATTTAGTCAGCCACCAATTGTGCAAGTTCTCCCACTTAAAAAGATGAGAGAGGCCTGTAATTTTCATCATAGGTACACGTCAACTATGACAGACAAAATGAGCATTTTTTTCCCAGAAAATCACATTGTAGGATTTTTTATGAATTTATTTGCAAATTATGGTGGAAAATAAGTATTTGGTCAATAACAAAAGTTTCTCAATACTTTGTTATATACCCTTTGTTAGCAATGACACAGGTCAAACGTTTTCTGTAAGTCTTCACAAGGTTTTCACACACACTGTTGCTGGTATTTTGGCCCATTCCTCCATGCAGATCTCCTCTAGAGCAGTTATGTTTTGGGGCTGTCGCTGGGCAACACGGACTTTCAACGCCCTCCAAAGATTTTCTATGGGGTTGAGATCTGGAGACTGGCTAGGCCACTCCAGGACCTTGAAATGCTTCTTACGAAGCCACTCCTTCGTTGCCCGGGCGGTGTGTTTGGGATCATTGTCATGCTGAAAGACCCAGCCACGTTTCATCTTCAATGCCCTTGCTGATGGAAGGAGGTTTTCACTCAAAATCTCACGATACATGGCCCCATTCATTCTTTCCTTTACACGGATCAGTCATCCTGGTCCTTTGCAGAAAAACAGCTCTAAAGCATGATGTTTCCACCCCCCATGCTTCACAGTAGGTATGGTGTTCTTTGGATGCAACTCAGCATTCTTTGTCCTCCAAACACGACGAGTTGAGTTTTTACCAAAAAGTTCTATTTTGGTTTCATCTGACCATATGACATTCTCCCAATCATCTTCTAGATCATCCAAATGCACTCTAGCAAACTTCAGATGGGCCTGGACATGTACTGGCTTAAGCAGGGGGGACACGTCTTGCACTGCAGGATTTGAGTCCCTGGCAGCGTAGTGTGTTACTGATGGTAGGCTTTGTTACTTTGGTCCCAGCTCTCTGCAGGTCATTCACTAGGTCCCCACGTGTGGTTCTGGGATTTTTCCTCACCATTCTTGTGATCATTTTGACCCCACGGGGTGAGATCTTGCGTGGAGCCCCAGATTGAGGGAGATTATCAGTGGTCTTGTATGTCTTCCATTTCCTAATAATTGCTCCCACAGTTGATTTTTCTTCAAACCAAGCTGCTTACCTATTGCAGATTCAGTCTTCCCAGCCTGGTGCAGGTCTACAATTTTGTTTCTGGTGTCCTTTGACAGCTCTTTGGTTTTGGCCATAGCGGAGTTTGGAGTGTGACTGTTTGAGGTTGTGGACAGGTGTCTTTTATACTGATAACAAGTTCAAACAGGTGCCATTAATACAGGTAACGAGTGGACGACAGAGGAGCCTCTTAAAGAAGAAGTTTCAGGTCTGTGAGAGCCAGAAATCTTGCTTGTTTGTAGGTGACCAAATACTTATTTTCCACCATAATTTGCAAATAAATTCATTACAAATCCTACAATGTGATTTTCTGTAGAAAAAAAATCTCAATTTGTCTGTCATAGTTGATGTGTACCTCTGATGAAAATTACAGGCCTCTCTCATCTTTTTTAAGTGGGAGAACTTACACAATTGGTGGCTGACTAAATACTTTTTCTCCCACTGTATATGGACCAGTGATGTGTGGTTCTATATGGACCAGTGATGTGGCAGGTAGCTTAGTGGTTAAGAGCATTGTGCCAGTAACCGAAAGGTCGCTGGTTCTAATCCCGAGCCGACTAGGTGAAAAATCTGTCGATGTGCCCTTGAGCAAGGCACTTAACCCTAATTGCTCCTGTAAGTCGCTCTGGATAAGAGCGTCTGCTAAATGACCTATTTATGTGTGGTTTTATATGGACCAGTGCTGAGTGGTTCTATATGGACCAGTGATGAGTGGTTCTATATGGACCGGTGCTGAGTGGTTCTATATGGACCAGTGCTGAGTGGTTCTATATGGACCAGTGCTGAGTGGTTCTATATGGACCAGTGCTGAGTGGTTCTATATGGACCAGTGCTGAGTGGTTCTATATGGACCAGTGCTGAGTGGTTCTATATGGACCAGTGCTGAGTGGTTCTATATGGACCAGTGCTGAGTGGTTCTATATGGACCAGTGCTGAGTGGTTCTATATGGACCAGTGCTGAGTGGTTCTATATGGACCAGTGCTGAGTGGTTCTATATGGACCGGTGCTTAGTGGTTCTATATGGACCGGTGCTGAGTGGTCCTATATGGACCGGTGCTGAGTGGTTCTATATGGACCAGTGCTGAGTGGTTCTATATGGACCAGTGCTGAGTGGTTCTATATGGACCAGTGCTGAGTGGTTCTATATGGACCAGTGCTGAGTGGTTCTATATGGGCCAGTGCTGAGTGGTTCTATATGGACCAGTGATGTTTTTTTTCATGGACACCAGTGCTGTGTGTGCTGTATATGTATTTGTATTTATTATGGATCCCCATTAGTTCTTGCCAAGGCAACAGCTACTCTTCCTGGGGTCTGGCAAAATTAAGGCAGTTATACAATTTTAAAAACATTACAATACATTCATCACAGAACTCACAACAAACTAAGTGTGTGCCCTCAGGCCTATACTCCACTACCACATATCTGCAATACAAAATCCATGTGTATGTGTGTGTATATTGCGTATGTTATCGTGTGTGTATGCATGTGTCTGTGTCTTTGTTTGTATTGCTTCACAGTCCCCGCTGTTCCATAAGGTGTATTTCTATCAGTTTTTTAAATCTGTTTCTACTGCTTGCATCAGTTACTTGATGTGGAATAGAGTTCCACGTAGTCATGGCTCTATGTAGTACTGTGTGCCTCCCATAGTCTGTTCTGGACTCGGGGACTGTGAAGAGACCTCTGGTGGCATGTCTTGTGGGGTATGCATGGGTGTCTGAGTTCTTTCTCAACCACCTTTTTGTATTTGTAGGGAAACCAACAGTGCAAAATCATCTGCATATAGGAAAATGTCACATGTACAGGCAGATTTCAGATCATTTATATATAATAGAAAGAAAAGTGGACCCAGCACACTCCCTTGGGGTACCCCCGCAGTTCAATATTTTGGGTTTAGACAGGGGCCCATCCACATCCACCATCTGTTTTCTTCCTTGCAGGTAAAAACCCATTTTACTGCTAACTTGTTAATGCTCATGGCTCTTAGTTTGATTAACAGAATCTCATGATCCACTGTATCGAATCTCATGATCCACTGTATCGAATCTCATGATCCACTGTATCGAACGCCTTTGAAGATCTAACACAACTATACATAATCACAACATCATTTTCAAATTCAATCTCAGCGTTTTTTATCGAACCTTCTAACCATGTTTCGTAAAGCAAAACACTCCCCTTACAGTTACTGGAGTGGAGGTGAAGTTCCTCAATCTTAGGAAGAAGACTTCTAACGTTGAGATGAAGGATGTGCAGTCCTCTCGTAGAAAACACCTTTTCTAGAGTCAAGTTCTCCTCATCTGTTGGAACTGTCAGCCGACATTGTTCACTTGAGATGAGTGTTGACTCCATGCAGTCCAGTTGTATGAAGGAAGCTCCTTCCAGGGTTCGCGCTGGCATCTGACCAGGGGTTTGCCTTTCCAGTTCCCTGCCCCCGGAACGCCCACGTCCATTCGGCCAAACAGACTGTCTCGACCGGGGCCTCCTCGGCATCCTCTCCTGGTCTCCTTGCCGCGCTCAGACAGTAGATGGAAGCAGGAGGATTAGGTTGGTTGTCATGATCAAGGTCTGAAAGTTCTCTATTTATTATGCTTAGCTGAAAGAGAGGGTCGTTGCTCCTTCCCTTCTGACCCTCTCTATTACAGCATGCCGCTGCTCCAATGGATTTATCACTAGAAAACGGGCCGGGCACTGATGAACATCTCCAGACAGTAAAAGGCATAGGGTAATTATGAGGTTTCCTCCATCTATTTGGGCGTTTACCCCGATCTTAATTGCACATTTGGAGGGACTGTTCCAGCTGGAATATACAAACGTGTTAAATAGGGTGTATATACCGTGGCCAAAATGCTTAGTGCCAATCGGTCTTCGAGCCTGATCTTCTGATTAAAACCGCAAACTTTGTCAAAAGGACATCGACTTGATGTACAAAAAGGGCCAGTATCTATAAATGTTAATATAAAACCGTAGATTTAAAACGCTGCCAACAAGCCAAACTTTCTGGCTTCAATCTTTTCCGAGTAGTTGGTCTTATATGGACCAGTGCTGTGTGGTTCTATATGGACCAGTGCTGTGTGGTTCTATATGGACCGGTGCTGAGTGGTTCTATATGGACCAGTGCTGAGTGGTTCTATATGGACCAGTGCTGAGTGGTTCTATGTGGACCAGTGCTGTGTGGTTCTATATGGACCAGTGCTGTGTGGTTCTATATGGACCAGTGATGTGTGGTTCTATATGGACCAGTGCTGAGTGGTTCTATATGGACCAGTGATGTGTGGTTCTATATGGACCAGTGCTGAGTGGTTCTATATGGACCAGTGCTGAGTGGTTCTATATGGACCAGTGATGTGTGGTTCTATATGGACCAGTGCTGAGTGGTTCTATATGGACCAGTGCTGAGTGGTTCTATATGGACCAGTGCTGAGTGGTTCTATATGGACCGGTGCTGAGTGGTTCTATATGGACCAGTGCTGAGTGGTTCTATGTGGACCAGTGCTGAGTGGTTCTATATGGACCAGTGCTGAGTGGTTCTATATGGACCGGTGCTGAGTGGTTCTATATGGACCAGTGCTGAGTGGTTCTATATGGACCAGTGCTGAGTGGTTCTATATGGACCAGTGCTGAGTGGTTCTATATGGACCAGTGCTGAGTGGTTCTATATGGACCAGTGCTGAGTGGTTCTATATGGACCGGTGCTGAGTGGCTCTATATGTACCAGTGCTGAGTGGTTCTATATGGACCAGTGATGTGTGGTTCTATATGGACCAGTGCTGAGTGGTTCTATATGGACCAGTGCTGAGTGGTTCTATATGGACCAGTGCTGAGTGGTTCTATATGGACCAGTGCTGAGTGGTTCTATATGGACCAGTGCTGAGTGGTTCTATATGGACCAGTGCTGAGTGGTTCTATATGGACCAGTGATGTCTGGTTCTATATGGACCGGGGCTGAGTGGTTCTATATGGACCAGTGCTGAGTGGTTCTATATGGACCGGTGCTGAGTGGTTCTATATGGACCGGCGCTGAGTGGTTCTATATGGACCAGTGATGTGTGGTTCTATATGGACCAGTGCTGAGTGTTTCTATATGGACCAGTGCTGAGTGGTTCTATATGGACCAGTGATGTCTGGTTCTATATGGACCGGTGCTGAGTGGTTCTATATGGACCAGTGCTGAGTGGTTCTATATGGACCGGTGCTGAGTGGTTCTATATGGACCGGTGCTGAGTGGTTCTATATGGACCGGCGCTGAGTGGTTCTATATGGACCAGTGATGTGTGGTTCTATATGGACCAGTGCTGAGTGGTTCTATATGGACCAGTGCTGAGTGGTTCTATATGGACCAGTGATGTCTGGTTCTATATGGACCAGTGCTGAGTGGTTCTATATGGACCAGTGCTGAGTGGTTCTATATGGACCAGTGCTGATTTGTTCTATATGGACCAGTGATGTGTGGTTCTATATGGACCAGTGCTGAGTGGTTCTATATGGACCAGTGCTGAGTGGTTCTATATGGACCGGTGCTGAGTGGTTCTATATGGACCAGTGATGTCTGGTTCTATATGGACCAGTGCTGAGTGGTTCTATATGGACCAGTGCTGAGTGGTTCTATATGGACCAGTGCTGAGTGGTTCTATATGGACCAGTACTGAGTGGTTCTATATGGACCAGTGATGTCTGGTTCTATATGGACCGGTGCTGTGTGGTTCTATATGGACCGGTGCTGAGTGGTTCTATATGGACCGGTGCTGAGTGGTTCTATATGGACCGGTGCTGAGTGGTTCTATATGGACCAGTGCTGAGTGGTTCTATATGGACCAGTGCTGAGTGGTTCTATATGGACCAGTGCTGAGTGGTTCTATATGGACCGGTGCTGAGTGGTTCTATATGGACCGGTGCTGAGTGGTTCTATATGGACCGGTGCTGAGTGGTTCTATATGGACCGGTGCTGAGTGGTTCTATATGGACCGGTGCTGAGTGGTTCTATATGGACCAGTGCTGAGTGGTTCTATATGGACCAGTGCTGAGTGGTTCTATATGGACCAGTGCTGAGTGGTTCTATATGGACCAGTGCTGAGTGGTTCTATATGGACCAGTGCTGAGTGGTTCTATATGGACCAGTGCTGAGTGGTTCTATATGGACCAGTGCTGAGTGGTTCTATATGGACCAGTGCTGAGTGGTTCTATATGGACCAGTGATGTGTGGTTCTATGTGGACCAGTGCTGAGTGGTTCTATATGGACCAGTGCTGAGTGGTTCTATATGGACCAGTGCTGAGTGGTTCTATATGGACCAGTGCTGAGTGGTTCTATATGGACCAGTGCTGAGTGGTTCTATATGGACCAGTGCTGAGTGGTTCTATATGGACCAGTGCTGAGTGGTTCTATATGGACCAGTGATGTGTGGTTCTATATGGACCAGTGCTGAGTGGTTCTATATGGACCAGTGATGTCTGGTTCTATGTGGACCAGTGCTGAGTGGTTCTATATGGACCAGTGATGTGTGGTTCTATATGGACCAGTGCTGAGTGGTTCTATATGGACCAGTGATGTCTGGTTCTATATGGACCAGTGCTGAGTGGTTCTATATGGACCAGTGCTGAGTGGTTCTATATGGACCAGTGCTGAGTGGTTCTATATGGACCAGTGCTGAGTGGTTCTATATGGACCAGTGATGTGTGGTTCTATATGGACCGGTGCTGAGTGGTTCTATATGGACCAGTGCTGAGTGGTTCTATATGGACCAGTGCTGAGTGGTTCTATATGGACCGGTGCTGAGTGGTTCTATATGGACCGGTGCTGTGTGGTTCTATATGGACCGGTGCTTAGTGGTTCTATATGGACCAGTGCTGAGTGGTTCTATATGGACCGGTGCTGAGTGGTTCTATATGGACCGGTGCTGAGTGGCTCTATATGTACCAGTGCTGAGTGGTTCTATATGGACCAGTGATGTGTGGTTCTATATGGACCAGTGCTGAGTGGTTCTATATGGACCAGTGCTGAGTGGTTCTATATGGACCAGTGCTGAGTGGTTCTATATGGACCGGTGCTGAGTGGTTCTATATGGACCAGTGCTGAGTGGTTCTATATGGACCAGTGCTGAGTGGTTCTATATGGACCAGTGCTGAGTGGTTCTATATGGACCAGTGATGTCTGGTTCTATATGGACCGGTGCTGAGTGGTTCTATATGGACCAGTGCTGAGTGGTTCTATATGGACCGGTGCTGAGTGGTTCTATATGGACCGGCGCTGAGTGGTTCTATATGGACCAGTGATGTGTGGTTCTATATGGACCAGTGCTGAGTGGTTCTATATGGACCAGTGCTGAGTGGTTCTATATGGACCAGTGATGTCTGGTTCTATATGGACCGGTGCTGAGTGGTTCTATATGGACCAGTGCTGAGTGGTTCTATATGGACCGGTGCTGAGTGGTTCTATATGGACCGGCGCTGAGTGGTTCTATATGGACCAGTGATGTGTGGTTCTATATGGACCAGTGCTGAGTGGTTCTATATGGACCAGTGCTGAGTGGTTCTATATGGACCAGTGCTGAGTGGTTCTATATGGACCAGTGATGTCTGGTTCTATATGGACCAGTGCTGAGTGGTTCTATATGGACCAGTGCTGAGTGGTTCTATATGGACCAGTGCTGAGTGGTTCTATATGGACCAGTGATGTGTGGTTCTATATGGACCAGTGCTGAGTGGTTCTATATGGACCAGTGCTGAGTGGTTCTATATGGACCGGTGCTGAGTGGTTCTATATGGACCAGTGATGTCTGGTTCTATATGGACCAGTGCTGAGTGGTTCTATATGGACCAGTGCTGAGTGGTTCTATATGGACCAGTGCTGAGTGGTTCTATATGGACCAGTACTGAGTGGTATTATATGGACCAGTGATGTCTGGTTCTATATGGACCGGTGCTGTGTGGTTCTATGGACCGGTGCTGAGTGGTTCTATATGGACCGGTGCTGAGTGGTTCTATATGGACCAGTGCTGAGTGGTTCTATATGGACCAGTGCTGAGTGGTTCTATATGGACCAGTGCTGAGTGGTTCTATATGGACCAGTGCTGAGTGGTTCTATATGGACCAGTGCTGAGTGGTTCTATATGGACCAGTGCTGAGTGGTTCTATATGGACCAGTGCTGAGTGGTTCTATATGGACCAGTGCTGAGTGGTTCTATATGGACCAGTGCTGAGTGGTTCTATATGGACCGGTGTTGAGTGGTTCTATATGGAACAGTGCTGAGTGGTTCTATATGGACCAGTGCTGAGTGGTTCTATATGGACCAGTGCTGAGTGGTTCTATATGGACCAGTGCTGAGTGGTTCTATATGTACCAGTGCTGAGTGGTTCTATATGGACCAGTGCTGAGTGGTTCTATATGGACCAGTGCTGAGTGGTTCTATATGGACCAGTGCTGAGTGGTTCTATATGGACCAGTGCTGAGTGGTTCTATATGGACCAGTGATGTGTGGTTCTATGTGGACCAGTGCTGAGTGGTTCTATATGGACCAGTGCTGAGTGGTTCTATATGGACCAGTGCTGAGTGGTTCTATATGGACCAGTGCTGAGTGGTTCTATATGGACCAGTGCTAAGTGGTTCTATATGGACCAGTGCTGAGTGGTTCTATATGGACCAGTGCTGAGTGGTTCTATATGGACCAGTGATGTGTGGTTCTATATGGACCAGTGCTGAGTGGTTCTATATGGACCAGTGATGTCTGGTTCTATGTGGACCAGTGATGTGTGGTTCTATATGGACCAGTGCTGAGTGGTTCTATATGGACCAGTGCTGAGTGGTTCTATATGGACCAGTGCTGAGTGGTTCTATATGGACCGGTGCTGAGTGGTTCTATATGGACCAGTGCTGAGTGGTTCTATATGGACCAGTGCTGAGTGGTTCTATATGGACCAGTGCTGAGTGGTTCTATATGGACCAGTGCTGAGTGGTTCTATATGGACCAGTGATGTGTGGTTCTATATGGACCAGTGATGTGTGGTTCTATATGGACCAGTGCTGAGTGGTTCTATATGGACCAGTGCTGAGTGGTTCTATATGGACCAGTGATGTGTGGTTCTATATGGACCAGTGATGTGTGGTTCTATATGGACCAGTGCTGAGTGGTTCTATATGGACCAGTGATGTCTGGTTCTATGTGGACCAGTGCTGAGTGGTTCTATATGGACCAGTGCTGAGTGGTTCTATATGGACCGGTGCTGAGTGGTTCTATATGGACCGGTGCTGAGTGGTTCTATATGGACCAGTGCTGAGTGGTTCTATATGGACCAGTGCTGAGTGGTTCTATATGGACCAGTGCTGAGTGGTTCTATATGGACCAGTGCTGAGTGGTTCTATATGGACCGGTGCTGAGTGGTTCTATATGGACCAGTGCTGAGTGGTTCTATATGGACCAGTGGTTCTATATGGACCAGTGCTGAGTGGTTCTATATGGACCAGTGCTGAGTGGTTCTATATGGACCGGTGCTGAGTGGTTCTATATGGACCAGTGCTGAGTGGTTCTATATGGACCAGTGCTGAGTGGTTCTATATGGACCAGTGCTGAGTGGTTCTATATGGACCAGTGATGTCTGGTTCTATGTGGACCAGTGCTGAGTGGTTCTATATGGACAAGTGCTGAGTGGTTCTATATGGACCGGTGCTGAGTGGTTCTATATGGACCAGTGATGTGTGGTTCTAAATGGACCGGTGCTGAGTGGTTCTATATGGACCAGTGCTGAGTGGTTCTATATGGACCGGTGCTGAGTGGTTCTATATGGACCAGTGCTGAGTGGTTCTATATGGACCGGTGCTGAGTGGTTCTATATGGACCAGTGCTGAGTGGTTCTATATGGACCAGTGCTGAGTGGTTCTATATGGACCAGTGCTGAGTGGTTCTATATGGACCAGTGCTGAGTGGTTCTATATGGACCAGTGATGTGTGGTTCTATATGGACCAGTGATGTGTGGTTCTATATGGACCAGTGCTGAGTGGTTCTATATGGACCAGTGCTGAGTGGTTCTATATGGACCAGTGATGTGTGGTTCTATATGGACCAGTGATGTGTGGTTCTATATGGACCAGTGCTGAGTGGTTCTATATGGACCAGTGATGTCTGGTTCTATGTGGACCAGTGCTGAGTGGTTCTATATGGACCAGTGCTGAGTGGTTCTATATGGACCGGTGCTGAGTGGTTCTATATGGACCGGTGCTGAGTGGTTCTATATGGACCAGTGCTGAGTGGTTCTATATGGACCAGTGCTGAGTGGTTCTATATGGACCAGTGCTGAGTGGTTCTATATGGACCAGTGCTGAGTGGTTCTATATGGACCGGTGCTGAGTGGTTCTATATGGACCAGTGCTGAGTGGTTCTATATGGACCAGTGGTTCTATATGGACCAGTGCTGAGTTTTTCTATATGGACCAGTGCTGAGTGGTTCTATATGGACCGGTGCTGAGTGGTTCTATATGGACCAGTGCTGAGTGGTTCTATATGGACCAGTGCTGAGTGGTTCTATATGGACCAGTGCTGAGTGGTTCTATATGGACCAGTGATGTCTGGTTCTATGTGGACCAGTGCTGAGTGGTTCTATATGGACAAGTGCTGAGTGGTTCTATATGGACCGGTGCTGAGTGGTTCTATATGGACCAGTGATGTGTGGTTCTAAATGGACCGGTGCTGAGTGGTTCTATATGGACCAGTGCTGAGTGGTTCTATATGGACCGGGTGCTGAGTGGTTCTATATGGACCAGTGCTGTGTGGTTCTATATGGACCAGTGCTGAGTGGTTCTATATGGACCAGTGCTGAGTGGTTCTATATGGACCGGTGCTGAGTGGTTCTATATGGACCAGTGCTGAGTGGTTCTATATGGACCAGTGCTGAGTGGTTCTATATGGACCAATGCTGAGTGGTTCTATATGGACCAGTGCTGAGTGGCTCTATATGGACCGGTGCTGAGTGGTTCTATTTGGACCAGTGATGTGTGGTTCTATATGGACCAGTGCTGAGTGGTTCTATATGGACCGGTGCTGAGTGGTTCTATATGGACCATTGCTGAGTGGTTCTATATGGACCGGTGCTGAGTGGTTCTATATGGACCGGTGCTGAGTGGTTCTATATGGACCAGTGATGTGTGGTTCTATATGGACCAGTGCTGAGTGGTTCTATATGGACCAGTGCTGAGTGGTTCTATATGGACCGGTGCTGTGTGGTTCTATATGGACCGGTGCTGAGTGGTTCTATATGGACCAGTGATGTGTGGTTCTATATGGACCAGTGCTGAGTGGTTCTATATGGACCGGTGCTGTGTGGTTCTATATGGACCGGTGCTGAGTGGTTCTATATGGACCAGTGATGTCTGGTTCTATGTGGACCAGTGATGTGTGGTTCAATATGGACCGGTGCTGAGTGGTTCTATATGGACCAGTGCTGAGTGGTTCTATATGGACCAGTGATGTGTGGTTCTATATGGACCAGTGCTGAGTGGTTCTATATGGACCAGTGATGTGTGGTTCTATATGGACCAGTGCTGAGTGGTTCTATATGGACCGGTGCTGAGTGGTTCTATATGGACCGGTGCTGAGTGGTTCTATATGGACCAGTGCTGAGTGGTTCTATATGGACCAGTGATGTGTGGTTCTATATGGACCAGTGCTGAGTGGTTCTATATGGACCAGTGCTGAGTGGTTCTATATGGACCAGTGCTGAGTGGCTCTATATGGACCAGTGCTGAGTGGTTCTATATGGACCAGTGCTGAGTGGTTCTATATGGACCAGTGCTGAGTGGTTCTATATGGACCAGTGATGTCTGGTTCTATATGGACCAGTGCTGAGTGGTTCTATATGGACCGGTGCTGAGTGGTTCTATATGGACCAGTGATGTGTGGTTCTATATGGACCAGTGATGTGTGGTTCTATATGGACCAGTGCTGAGTGGTTCTATATGGACCGGTGCTGTGTGGTTCTATATGGACCGGTGCTGAGTGGTTCTATGTGGACCAGTGCTGAGTGGTTCTATATGGACCAGTGCTGAGTGGTTCTATATGGACCAGTGCTGTGTGGTTCTATATGGACCAGTGCTGAGTGGTTCTATATGGACCAGTGCTGAGTGGTTCTATATGGACCAGTGATGTGTGGTTCTATATGGACCAGTGCTGAGTGGTTCTATATGGACCAGTGCTGAGTGGTTCTATATGGACCAGTGCTGAGTGGTTCTATATGGACCGGTGCTGAGTGGTTCTATATGGACCAGTGATGTGTGGTTCTATATGGACCAGTGATGTGTGGTTCTATATGGACCAGTGCTGAGTGGTTCTATATGGACCAGTGCTGAGTGGTTCTATATGGACCGGTGCTGAGTGGTTCTATATGGACCAGTGATGTGTGGTTCTATATGGACCAGTGCTGAGTGGTTCTATATGGACCAGTGATGTGTGGTTCTATACGGACCAGTGCTGTGTGGTTCTATATGGACCGGTGCTGAGTGGTTCTATATGGACCAGTGCTGAGTGGTTCTATATGGACCAGTGCTGAGTGGTTCTATATGGACCAGTGCTGAGTGGTTCTATATGGACCAGTGATGTGTGGTTCTATATGGACCAGTGCTGTGTGGTTCTATATGGACCGGTGCTGAGTGGTTCTATATGGACCAGTGCTGAGTGGTTCTATATGGACCAGTGATGTGTGGTTCTATATGGACCAGTGCTGTGTGGTTCTATATGGACCGGTGCTGAGTGGTTCTATATGGACCAGTGCTGAGTGGTTCTATATGGACCGGTGCTGAGTGGTTCTATATGGACCAGTCCTGAGTGGTTCTATATGGACCAGTGCTGAGTGGTTCTATATGGACCAGTGATGTCTGGTTCTATGTGGACCAGTGCTGAGTGGTTCTATATGGACCAGTGCTGAGTGGTTCTATATGGACCAGTGATGTCTGGTTCTATATGGACCGGGCTGAGTGGTTCTATATGGACCAGTGCTGAGTGGTTCTATATGGACCGGTGCTGAGTGGTTCTATATGGACCGGCGCTGAGTGGTTCTATATGGACCAGTGATGTGTGGTTCTATATGGACCAGTGCTGAGTGTTTCTATATGGACCAGTGCTGAGTGGTTCTATATGGACCAGTGATGTCTGGTTCTATATGGACCGGTGCTGAGTGGTTCTATATGGACCAGTGCTGAGTGGTTCTATATGGACCGGTGCTGAGTGGTTCTATATGGACCGGTGCTGAGTGGTTCTATATGGACCGGCGCTGAGTGGTTCTATATGGACCAGTGATGTGTGGTTCTATATGGACCAGTGCTGAGTGGTTCTATATGGACCAGTGCTGAGTGGTTCTATATGGACCAGTGATGTCTGGTTCTATATGGACCAGTGCTGAGTGGTTCTATATGGACCAGTGCTGAGTGGTTCTATATGGACCAGTGCTGATTTGTTCTATATGGACCAGTGATGTCTGGTTCTATATGGACCAGTGCTGAGTGGTTCTATATGGACCAGTGCTGAGTGGTTCTATATGGACCGGTGCTGAGTGGTTCTATATGGACCGGTGCTGAGTGGTTCTATATGGACCGGCGCTGAGTGGTTCTATATGGACCAGTGATGTGTGGTTCTATATGGACCAGTGCTGAGTGGTTCTATATGGACCAGTGCTGAGTGGTTCTATATGGACCAGTGATGTCTGGTTCTATATGGACCAGTGCTGAGTGGTTCTATATGGACCAGTGCTGAGTGGTTCTATATGGACCAGTGCTGATTTGTTCTATATGGACCAGTGATGTGTGGTTCTATATGGACCAGTGCTGAGTGGTTCTATATGGACCAGTGCTGAGTGGTTCTATATGGACCGGTGCTGAGTGGTTCTATATGGACCAGTGATGTGTGGTTCTATATGGACCAGTGCTGAGTGGTTCTATATGGACCATTGCTGAGTGGTTCTATATGGACCAGTGCTGAGTGGTTCTATATGGACCAGTACTGAGTGGTTCTATATGGACCAGTGATGTCTGGTTCTATATGGACCAGTGCTGTGTGGTTCTATATGGACCGGTGCTGAGTGGTTCTATATGGACCGGTGCTGAGTGGTTCTATATGGACCAGTGCTGAGTGGTTCTATATGGACCAGTGCTGAGTGGTTCTATATGGACCAGTGCTGAGTGGTTCTATATGGACCAGTGCTGAGTGGTTCTATATGGACCGGTGCTGAGTGGTTCTATATGGACCGGTGCTGAGTGGTTCTATATGGACCGGTGCTGAGTGGTTCTATATGGACCGGTGCTGAGTGGTTCTATATGGACCGGTGCTGAGTGGTTCTATATGGACCAGTGCTGAGTGGTTCTATATGGACCTGTGCTGAGTGGTTCTATATGGACCAGTGCTGAGTGGTTCTATATGGACCAGTGCTGAGTGGTTCTATATGGACCAGTGCTGAGTGGTTCTATATGGACCAGTGCTGAGTGGTTCTATATGGACCAGTGCTGAGTGGTTCTATATGGACCAGTGATGTGTGGTTCTATGTGGACCAGTGCTGAGTGGTTCTATATGGACCAGTGCTGAGTGGTTCTATATGGACCAGTGCTGAGTGGTTCTATATGGACCAGTGCTGAGTGGTTCTATATGGACCAGTGCTGAGTGGTTCTATATGGACCAGTGCTGAGTGGTTCTATATGGACCAGTGCTGAGTGGTTCTATATGGACCAGTGATGTGTGGTTCTATATGGACCAGTGCTGAGTGGTTCTATATGGACCAGTGATGTCTGGTTCTATGTGGACCAGTGCTGAGTGGTTCTATATGGACCAGTGATGTGTGGTTCTATATGGACCAGTGCTGAGTGGTTCTATATGGACCAGTGATGTCTGGTTCTATATGGACCAGTGCTGAGTGGTTCTATATGGACCAGTGCTGAGTGGTTCTATATGGACCAGTGCTGAGTGGTTCTATATGGACCAGTGCTGAGTGGTTCTATATGGACCAGTGATGTGTGGTTCTATATGGACCGGTGCTGAGTGGTTCTATATGGACCAGTGCTGAGTGGTTCTATATGGACCAGTGCTGAGTGGTTCTATATGGACCGGTGCTGAGTGGTTCTATATGGACCGGTGCTGTGTGGTTCTATATGGACCGGTGCTTAGTGGTTCTATATGGACCAGTGCTGAGTGGTTCTATATGGACCGGTGCTGAGTGGTTCTATATGGACCGGTGCTGAGTGGCTCTATATGTACCAGTGCTGAGTGGTTCTATATGGACCAGTGATGTGTGGTTCTATATGGACCAGTGCTGAGTGGTTCTATATGGACCAGTGCTGAGTGGTTCTATATGGACCAGTGCTGAGTGGTTCTATATGGACCGGTGCTGAGTGGTTCTATATGGACCAGTGCTGAGTGGTTCTATAGGACCAGTGCTGAGTGGTTCTATATGGACCAGTGCTGAGTGGTTCTATATGGACCAGTGATGTCTGGTTCTATATGGACCGGTGCTGAGTGGTTCTATATGGACCAGTGCTGAGTGGTTCTATATGGACCGGTGCTGAGTGGTTCTATATGGACCGGCGCTGGAGTGGTTCTATATGGACCAGTGATGTGTGGTTCTATATGGACCAGTGCTGAGTGGTTCTATATGGACCAGTGCTGAGTGGTTCTATATGGACCATTGATGTCTGGTTCTATATGGACCGGTGCTGAGTGGTTCTATATGGACCAGTGCTGAGTGGTTCTATATGGACCGGTGCTGAGTGGTTCTATATGGACCGGCGCTGAGTGGTTCTATATGGACCAGTGATGTGTGGTTCTATATGGACCAGTGCTGAGTGGTTCTATATGGACCAGTGCTGAGTGGTTCTATATGGACCAGTGCTGAGTGGTTCTATATGGACCAGTGATGTCTGGTTCTATATGGACCAGTGCTGAGTGGTTCTATATGGACCAGTGCTGAGTGGTTCTATATGGACCAGTGCTGAGTGGTTCTATATGGACCAGTGATGTGTGGTTCTATATGGACCAGTGCTGAGTGGTTCTATATGGACCAGTGCTGAGTGGTTCTATATGGACCGGTGCTGAGTGGTTCTATATGGACCAGTGATGTCTGGTTCTATATGGACCAGTGCTGAGTGGTTCTATATGGACCAGTGCTGAGTGGTTCTATATGGACCAGTGCTGAGTGGTTCTATATGGACCAGTACTGAGTGGTATTATATGGACCAGTGATGTCTGGTTCTATATGGACCGGTGCTGTGTGGTTCTATATGGACCGGTGCTGAGTGGTTCTATATGGACCGGTGCTGAGTGGTTCTATATGGACCAGTGCTGAGTGGTTCTATATGGACCAGTGCTGAGTGGTTCTATATGGACCAGTGCTGAGTGGTTCTATATGGACCAGTGCTGAGTGGTTCTATATGGACCAGTGCTGAGTGGTTCTATATGGACCAGTGCTGAGTGGTTCTATATGGACCAGTGCTGAGTGGTTCTATATGGACCAGTGCTGAGTGGTTCTATATGGACCAGTGCTGAGTGGTTCTATATGGACCGGTGTTGAGTGGTTCTATATGGACCAGTGCTGAGTGGTTCTATATGGACCAGTGCTGAGTGGTTCTATATGGACCAGTGCTGAGTGGTTCTATATGGACCAGTGCTGAGTGGTTCTATATGTACCAGTGCTGAGTGGTTCTATATGGACCAGTGCTGAGTGGTTCTATATGGACCAGTGCTGAGTGGTTCTATATGGACCAGTGCTGAGTGGTTCTATATGGACCAGTGCTGAGTGGTTCTATATGGACCAGTGATGTGTGGTTCTATGTGGACCAGTGCTGAGTGGTTCTATATGGACCAGTGCTGAGTGGTTCTATATGGACCAGTGCTGAGTGGTTCTATATGGACCAGTGCTGAGTGGTTCTATATGGACCAGTGCTAAGTGGTTCTATATGGACCAGTGCTGAGTGGTTCTATATGGACCAGTGCTGAGTGGTTCTATATGGACCAGTGATGTGTGGTTCTATATGGACCAGTGCTGAGTGGTTCTATATGGACCAGTGATGTCTGGTTCTATGTGGACCAGTGATGTGTGGTTCTATATGGACCAGTGCTGAGTGGTTCTATATGGACCAGTGCTGAGTGGTTCTATATGGACCAGTGCTGAGTGGTTCTATATGGACCGGTGCTGAGTGGTTCTATATGGACCAGTGCTGAGTGGTTCTATATGGACCAGTGCTGAGTGGTTCTATATGGACCAGTGCTGAGTGGTTCTATATGGACCAGTGCTGAGTGGTTCTATATGGACCAGTGATGTGTGGTTCTATATGGACCAGTGATGTGTGGTTCTATATGGACCAGTGCAGAGTGGTTCTATATGGACCAGTGCTGAGTGGTTCTATATGGACCAGTGATGTGTGGTTCTATATGGACCAGTGATGTGTGGTTCTATATGGACCAGTGCTGAGTGGTTCTATATGGACCAGTGATGTCTGGTTCTATGTGGACCAGTGCTGAGTGGTTCTATATGGACCAGTGCTGAGTGGTTCTATATGGACCGGTGCTGAGTGGTTCTATATGGACCGGTGCTGAGTGGTTCTATATGGACCAGTGCTGAGTGGTTCTATATGGACCAGTGCTGAGTGGTTCTATATGGACCAGTGCTGAGTGGTTCTATATGGACCAGTGCTGAGTGGTTCTATATGGACCAGTGCTGAGTGGTTCTATATGGACCAGTGCTGAGTGGTTCTATATGGACCAGTGGTTCTATATGGACCAGTGCTGAGTGGTTCTATATGGACCAGTGATGTCTGGTTCTATATGGACCGGTGCTGTGTGGTTCTATATGGACCGGTGCTGAGTGGTTCTATATGGACCGGTGCTGAGTGGTTCTATATGGACCAGTGCTGAGTGGTTCTATATGGACCAGTGCTGAGTGGTTCTATATGGACCAGTGCTGAGTGGTTCTATATGGACCAGTGCTGAGTGGTTCTATATGGACCAGTGCTGAGTGGTTCTATATGGACCAGTGCTGAGTGGTTCTATATGGACCAGTGCTGAGTGGTTCTATATGGACCAGTGCTGAGTGGTTCTATATGGACCAGTGCTGAGTGGTTCTATATGGACCGGTGTTGAGTGGTTCTATATGGACCAGTGCTGAGTGGTTCTATATGGACCAGTGCTGAGTGGTTCTATATGGACCAGTGCTGAGTGGTTCTATATGGACCAGTGCTGAGTGGTTCTATATGTACCAGTGCTGAGTGGTTCTATATGGACCAGTGCTGAGTGGTTCTATATGGACCAGTGCTGAGTGGTTCTATATGGACCAGTGCTGAGTGGTTCTATATGGACCAGTGCTGAGTGGTTCTATATGGACCAGTGATGTGTGGTTCTATGTGGACCAGTGCTGAGTGGTTCTATATGGACCAGTGCTGAGTGGTTCTATATGGACCAGTGCTGAGTGGTTCTATATGGACCAGTGCTGAGTGGTTCTATATGGACCAGTGCTGAGTGGTTCTATATGGACCAGTGCTGAGTGGTTCTATATGGACCAGTGCTGAGTGGTTCTATATGGACCAGTGATGTGTGGTTCTATATGGACCAGTGCTGAGTGGTTCTATATGGACCAGTGATGTCTGGTTCTATGTGGACCAGTGATGTGTGGTTCTATATGGACCAGTGCTGAGTGGTTCTATATGGACCAGTGCTGAGTGGTTCTATATGGACCAGTGCTGAGTGGTTCTATATGGACCGGTGCTGAGTGGTTCTATATGGACCAGTGCTGAGTGGTTCTATATGGACCAGTGCTGAGTGGTTCTATATGGACCAGTGCTGAGTGGTTCTATATGGACCAGTGCTGAGTGGTTCTATATGGACCAGTGATGTGTGGTTCTATATGGACCAGTGATGTGTGGTTCTATATGGACCAGTGCAGAGTGGTTCTATATGGACCAGTGCTGAGTGGTTCTATGGACCAGTGATGTGTGGTTCTATATGGACCAGTGATGTGTGGTTCTATATGGACCAGTGCTGAGTGGTTCTATATGGACCAGTGATGTCTGGTTCTATGTGGACCAGTGCTGAGTGGTTCTATATGGACCAGTGCTGAGTGGTTCTATATGGACCGGTGCTGAGTGGTTCTATATGGACCGGTGCTGAGTGGTTCTATATGGACCAGTGCTGAGTGGTTCTATATGGACCAGTGCTGAGTGGTTCTATATGGACCAGTGCTGAGTGGTTCTATATGGACCAGTGCTGAGTGGTTCTATATGGACCAGTGCTGAGTGGTTCTATATGGACCAGTGCTGAGTGGTTCTATATGGACCAGTGTGTTCTATATGGACCAGTGCTGAGTGGTTCTATAGGACCAGTGCTGAGTGGTTCTATATGGACCGGTGCTGAGTGGTTCTATATGGACCAGTGCTGAGTGGTTCTATATGGACCAGTGCTGAGTGGTTCTATATGGACCAGTGCTGAGTGGTTCTATATGGACCAGTGATGTCTGGTTCTATGTGGACCAGTGCTGATTGGTTCTATATGGACCAGTGCTGAGTGGTTCTATATGGACCGGTGCTGAGTGGTTCTATATGGACCAGTGATGTGTGGTTCTAAATGGACCGGTGCTGAGTGGTTCTATATGGACCAGTGCTGAGTGGTTCTATATGGACCGGTGCTGAGTGGTTCTATATGGACCAGTGCTGTGTGGTTCTATATGGACCAGTGCTGAGTGGTTCTATATGGACCAGTGCTGAGTGGTTCTATATGGACCGGTGCTGAGTGGTTCTATATGGACCAGTGCTGAGTGGTTCTATATGGACCAGTGCTGAGTGGTTCTATATGGACCAGTGCTGAGTGGTTCTATATGGACCAGTGCTGAGTGGCTCTATATGGACCGGTGCTGAGTGGTTCTATATGGACCAGTGATGTGTGGTTCTATATGGACCAGTGCTGAGTGGTTCTATATGGACCGGTGCTGAGTGGTTCTATATGGACCATTGCTGAGTGGTTCTATATGGACCGGTGCTGAGTGGTTCTATATGGACCGGTGCTGAGTGGTTCTATATGGACCAGTGATGTGTGGTTCTATATGGACCAGTGCTGAGTGGTTCTATATGGACCAGTGCTGAGTGGTTCTATATGGACCGGTGCTGTGTGGTTCTATATGGACCGGTGCTGAGTGGTTCTATATGGACCAGTGATGTGTGGTTCTATATGGACCAGTGCTGAGTGGTTCTATATGGACCGGTGCTGTGTGGTTCTATATGGACCGGTGCTGAGTGGTTCTATATGGACCAGTGATGTCTGGTTCTATGTGGACCAGTGATGTGTGGTTCAATATGGACCGGTGCTGAGTGGTTCTATATGGACCAGTGCTGAGTGGTTCTATATGGACCAGTGATGTGTGGTTCTATATGGACCAGTGCTGAGTGGTTCTATATGGACCAGTGATGATGTGGTTCTATATGGACCAGTGCTGAGTGGTTCTATATGGACCGGTGCTGAGTGGTTCTATATGGACCGGTGCTGAGTGGTTCTATATGGACCAGTGCTGAGTGGTTCTATATGGACCAGTGCTGTGTGGTTCTATATGGACCAGTGCTGAGTGGTTCTATATGGACCAGTGCTGAGTGGTTCTATATGGACCAGTGCTGAGTGGTTCTATATGGACCAGTGCTGAGTGGTTCTATATGGACCAGTGCTGAGTGGTTCTATATGGACCAGTGCTGAGTGGTTCTATATGGACCAGTGATGTCTGGTTCTATATGGACCAGTGCTGAGTGGTTCTATATGGACCGGTGCTGAGTGGTTCTATATGGACCAGTGATGTGTGGTTCTATATGGACCAGTGATGTGTGGTTCTATATGGACCAGTGCTGAGTGGTTCTATATGGACCGGTGCTGAGTGGTTCTATATGGACCAGTGCTGAGTGGTTCTATGTGGACCAGTGCTGAGTGGTTCTATATGGACCAGTGCTGAGTGGTTCTATATGGACCAGTGCTGTGTGGTTCTATATGGACCAGTGCTGAGTGGTTCTATATGGACCAGTGCTGAGTGGTTCTATATGGACCAGTGATGTGTGGTTCTATATGGACCAGTGCTGAGTGGTTCTATATGGACCAGTGCTGAGTGGTTCTATATGGACCAGTGCTGAGTGGTTCTATATGGACCGGTGCTGAGTGGTTCTATATGGACCAGTGATGTGTGGTTCTATATGGACCAGTGATGTGTGGTTCTATATGGACCAGTGCTGAGTGGTTCTATATGGACCAGTGCTGAGTGGTTCTATATGGACCGGTGCTGAGTGGTTCTATATGGACCAGTGATGTGTGGTTCTATATGGACCAGTGCTGAGTGGTTCTATATGGACCAGTGATGTGTGGTTCTATATGGACCAGTGCTGTGTGGTTCTATATGGACCGGTGCTGAGTGGTTCTATATGGACCAGTGCTGAGTGGTTCTATATGGACCAGTGCTGAGTGGTTCTATATGGACCAGTGCTGAGTGGTTCTATATGGACCAGTGATGTGTGGTTCTATATGGACCAGTGCTGTGTGGTTCTATATGGACCGGTGCTGAGTGGTTCTATATGGACCAGTGCTGAGTGGTTCTATATGGACCAGTGATGTGTGGTTCTATATGGACCAGTGCTGTGTGGTTCTATATGGACCGGTGCTGAGTGGTTCTATATGGACCAGTGCTGAGTGGTTCTATATGGACCGGTGCTGAGTGGTTCTATATGGACCAGTGCTGAGTGGTTCTATATGGACCAGTGCTGAGTGGTTCTATATGGACCAGTGATGTCTGGTTCTATGTGGACCAGTGCTGAGTGGTTCTATATGGACCAGTGCTGAGGGTTCTATTGGCGTGTGTGTGGTTCTATATGGACCAGTGCTGAGTGGTTCTATATGGACCAGTGCTGAGTTGTTCTATATGGACCAGTGATGTGTGGTTCTATATGGACCAGTGATGTGTGGTTCTATATGGACCAGTGCTGAGTGGTTCTATATGGACCGGTGCTGTGTGGTTCTATATGGACCGGTGCTGAGTGGTTCTATATGGACCAGTGCTGAGTGGTTCTATATGGACCAGTGCTGAGTGGTTCTATATGGACCAGTGCTGAGTGGTTCTATATGGACCGGTGCTGTGTGGTTCTATATGGACCAGTGCTGAGTGGTTCTATATGGACCAGTGCTGAGTGGTTCTATATGGACCAGTGATGTGTGGTTCTATATGGACCAGTGCTGAGTGGTTCTATATGGACCAGTGCTGAGTGGTTCTATATGGACCAGTGCTGAGTGGTTCTATATGGACCAGTGCTGAGTGGTTCTATATGGACCAGTGATGTGTGGTTCTATATGGACCAGTGATGTGTGGTTCTATATGGACCAGTGCTGAGTGGTTCTATATGGACCAGTGCTGAGTGGTTCTATATGGACCAGTGCTGAGTGGTTCTATATGGACCAGTGCTGAGTGGTTCTATATGGACCAGTGCTGAGTGGTTCTATATGGACCAGTGCTGTGTGGTTCTATGGACCAGTGCTGAGTGGTTCTATATGGACCAGTGCTGAGTGGTTCTATATGGACCAGTGCTGAGTGGTTCTATATGGACCAGTGCTGTGTGGTTCTATATGGACCAGTGCTGAGTGGTTCTATATGGACCAGTGCTGAGTGGTTCTATATGGACCAGTGCTGAGTGGTTCTATATGGACCAGTGCTGAGTGGTTCTATATGGACCAGTGATGTTCTATATGGACCAGTGCTGAGTGGTTCTATATGGACCAGTGCTGAGTGGTTCTATATGGACCAGTGCTGAGTGGTTCTATATGGACCAGTGCTGAGTGGTTCTATATGGACCAGTGCTGAGTGGTTCTATATGGACCAGTGCTGAGTGGTTCTATATGGACCAGTGATGTCTGGTTCTATATGGACCAGTGCTGAGTGGTTCTATATGGACCAGTGCTGAGTGGTTCTATATGGACCAGTGCTGAGTGGTTCTATATGGACCAGTGCTGAGTGGTTCTATATGGACCGGTGCTGAGTGGTTCTATATGGACCAGTGCTGAGTGGTTCTATATGGACCAGTGCTGTGTGGTTCTATATGGACCAGTGCTGTGTGGTTCTATATGGACCAGTGCTGTGTGGTTCTATATGGACCAGTGCTGAGTGGTTCTATATGGACCGGTGCTGAGTGGTTCTATATGGACCAGTGCTGAGTGGTTCTATATGGACCAGTGCTGAGTGGTTCTATATGGACCAGTGATGTGTGGTTCTATATGGACCAGTGCTGAGTGGTTCTATATGGACCAGTGCTGAGTGGTTCTATATGGACCAGTGCTGAGTGGTTCTATATGGACCAGTGTGTGTGGTTCTATATGGACCAGTGCTGAGTGGTTCTATATGGACCAGTGCTGAGTGGTTCTATATGGACCAGTGCTGAGTGGTTCTATATGGACCAGTGCTGAGTGGTTCTATATGGAC
Organism: Coregonus clupeaformis; assembly: GCF_020615455.1. Lineage (NCBI taxonomy): Eukaryota > Metazoa > Chordata > Actinopteri > Salmoniformes > Salmonidae > Coregonus > Coregonus clupeaformis. Next base: position 6,040 of record NW_025537049.1, on the reverse strand, counting down.
CAGTGCTGAGTGGTTCTATATGGACCAGTGCTGAGTGGTTCTATATGGACCAGTGCTGAGTGGTTCTATATGGACCAGTGCTGAGTGGTTCTATATGGACCAGTGCTGAGTGGTTCCTATATGGACCAGTGATGTGTGGTTCTATATGGACCAGTGCTGGAGTGGTTCTATATGGACCAGTGCTAGTGGTTCTATATGGACCGGTGCTGAGTGGTTCTATATGGACCAGTGCTGAGTGGTTCTATATGGACCAGTGCTGAGTGGTTCTATATGGACCAGTGCTGAGTGGTTCTATATGGACCGGTGCTGAGTGGTTCTATATGGACCAGTGCTGTGGTTCTATATGGACCAGTGCTGAGTGGTTCTATATGGACCAGTGCTGAGTGGTTCTATATGGACCAGTGCTGTGTGGTTCTATATGGACCAGTGCTGTGTGGTTCTATATGGACCAGTGCTGAGTGGTTCTATATGGACCAGTGCTGAGTGGTTCTATATGGACCAGTGCTGTGTGGTTCTATATGGACCAGTGCTGAGTGGTTCTATATGGACCGGTGCTGAGTGGTTCTATATGGACCAGTGCTGAGTGGTTCTATATGGACCGGTGCTGAGTGGTTCTATATGGACCAGTGCTGAGTGGTTCTATATGGACCAGTGCTGAGTGGTTCTATATGGACCAGTGATGTGTGGTTCTATATGGACCAGTGCTGAGTGGTTCTATATGGACCAGTGCTGAGTGGTTCTATATGGACCAGTGCTGAGTGGTTCTATATGGACCAGTGATGTGTGGTTCTATATGGACCAGTGCTGAGTGGTTCTATATGGACCAGTGCTGAGTGGTTCTATATGGACCAGTGCTGAGTGGTTCTATATGGACCAGTGCTGAGTGGTTCTATATGGACCAGTGATGTGTGGTTCTATATGGACCAGTGCTGAGTGGTTCTATATGGACCAGTGCTGAGTGGTTCTATATGGACCAGTGCTGAGTGGTTCTATATGGACCAGTGCTGAGTGGTTCTATATGGACCAGTGATGTGTGGTTCTATATGGACCAGTGCTGTGTGGTTCTATATGGACCAGTGCTGAGTGGTTCTATATGGACCAGTGCTGAGTGGTTCTATATGGACCAGTGCTGTAGTGGTTCTATATGGACCAGTGCTGTGTGTTCTATATGGACCAGTGATGTGTGGTTCTATATGGACCAGTGCTGAGTGGTTCCATATGGACCAGTGCTGAGTGGTTCTATATGGACCAGTGCTGAGTGGTTCTATATGGACCGGTGCTGAGTGGTTCTCTATGGACCAGTGATGTGTGGTTCTATATGGACCAGTGCTGATTACCGTGCTGAGTGGTTCTATATGGACCAGTGCTGAGTGGTTCTATATGGACCGGTGCTGTGTGGTTCTATATGGACCAGTGCTGAGTGGTTCTATATGGACCAGTGCTGAGTGGTTCTATATGGACCAGTGATGTGTGGTTCTATATGGACCAGTGCTGAGTGGTTCTATATGGACCAGTGCTGAGTGGTTCTATATGGACCAGTGCTGAGTGGTTCTATAGGACCAGTGCTGAGTGGTTCTATATGGACCAGTGCTGAGTGGTTCTATATGGACCAGTGCTGAGTGGTTCTATATGGACCAGTGATGAGTGGTTCTATATGGACCAGTGCTGAGTGGTTCTATATGGACCAGTGCTGAGTGGTTCTATAGGACCAGTGCTGAGTGGTTCTATATGGACCAGTGATGTGTGGTTCTATATGGACCAGTGCTGAGTGGTTCTATATGGACCAGTGCTGAGTGGTTCTATATGGACCAGTGCTGAGTGGTTCTATATGGACCAGTGATGTGGTTCTATATGGACCAGTGCTGTGTGGTTCTATATGGACCGGTGCTGAGTGGTTCTATATGGACCAGTGCTGAGTGGTTCTATATGGACCAGTGCTGAGTGGTTCTATATGGACCAGTGATGAGTGGTTCTATATAGGACCAGTGCTGGAGTGGTTCTATATGGACCAGTGATGTGTGGTTCTATATGGACCAGTGCTGTGTGGATCTATATGGGACTGGTGCTGAGTGGTTCTATATGATGTATGACCAGTGCTGAGTGGTTCTATATGGACCAGTGATGTGTGGTTCTATATGGACCAGTGCTGTGTGGTTCTATATGGACCGGTGCTGGGAGTGGTTTCTATATGGACCAGTGCTGAGTGGTTCTATATGGACCGGTGCTGAGTGGTTCTATATGGACCAGTGCTGAGTGGTTCTATATGGACCAGTGCTGAGTGGTTCTATATGGACCAGTGATGTGTGGTTCTATATGGACCAGTGCTGAGTGGTTCTATATGGACCAGTGCTGAGTGGTTCTATATGGACCGGTGCTGAGTGGTTCTCTATGGACCAGTGATGTGTGGTTCTATATGGACCAGTGATGTGTGGTTCTATATGGACCGGTGCTGAGTGGTTCTATATGGACCAGTGCTGAGTGGTTCTATATGGACCGGTGCTGAGTGGTTCTATATGGACCAGTGATGTGTGGTTCTATATGGACCAGTGATGTGTGGTTCTATATGGACCAGTGATGTGTGGTTCTATATGGACCAGTGCTGAGTGGTTCTATATGGACCAGTGCTGAGTGGTTCTATATGGACCAGTGATGTGTGGTTCTATATGGACCAGTGCTGTGTGGTTCTATATGGACCAGTGCTGTGTGGTTCTATATGGACCAGTGATGTGTGGTTCTATATGGACCAGTGCTGAGTGGTTCTATATGGACCAGTGCTGAGTGGTTCTATATGGACCAGTGATGTGTGGTTCTATATGGACCAGTGATGTGTGGTTCTATATGGACCAGTGCTGAGTGGTTCTATAGGACCAGTGCTGAGTGGTTCTATATGGACCAGTGATGGTGGTTCTATATGGACCAGTGATGTGTGGTTCTATATGGACCAGTGCTGCCCTGTGGTTCTATATGGACCAGTGCTGTGGTTCTATATGGACCAGTGCTGATGGTTCTATATGGACCAGTGCTGAGTGGTTCTTATATGGACCGGTGCTGAGTGGTTCTATATGGACCAGTGCTGAGTGGTTCTATATGGACCAGTGCTGAGTGGTTCTATATGGACCAGTGATGTGTGGTTCTATATGGACCAGTGATGTGTGGTTCTATATGGACCAGTGCTGAGTGGTTCTATATGGACAAGTGCTGAGTGGTTCTATATGGACCAGTGCTGAGTGGTTCTATATGGACCAGTGCTGTGTGGTTCTATATGGACCAGCGATGTGTGGTTCTATATGGACCAGTGCTGAGTGGTTCTATATGGACCAGTGCTGAGTGGTTCTATATGGACCAGTGCTGAGTGGTTCTATATGGACCAGTGCTGAGTGGTTCTATATGGACCGGTGCTGAGTGGTTCTATATGGACCAGTGCTGAGTGGTTCTATATGGACCAGTGCTGAGTGGTTCTATATGGACCAGTGCTGAGTGGTTCTATATGGACCAGTGCTGAGTGGTTCTATATGGACCAGTGCTGAGTGGTTCTATATGGACCAGTGCTGAGTGGTTCTATATGGACCGGTGCTGAGTGGTTCTATATGGACCAGTGCTGAGTGGTTCTATATGGACCAGTGCTGAGTGGTTCTATAGGACCAGTGCTGAGTGGTTCTATATGGACCGGGTGCTGAGTGGTTCTATATGGACCAGGATGATGGTTCTATATGGACCGGTGCTGAGTGGTTATATGGACCAGTGCTGAGTGGTTCTATATGGACCAGTGCTGAGTGGTTCTATATGGACCAGTGCTGAGTGGCTCTATATGGACCGGTGCTGAGTGGTTCTATATGGACCGGTGCTGTGTGGTTCTATATGGACCAGTGCTGAGTGGCTCTATATGGACCGGTGCTGAGTGGTTCTATATGGACCAGTGATGTCTGGTTCTATATGGACCAATGCTGAGTGGCTCTATATGGACCAGTGCTGAGTGGTTCTATATGGACCGGTGCTGTGTGGTTCTATATGGACCAGTGATGTCTGGTTCTATATGGACCAGTGCTGAGTGGTTCTATATGGACCAGTGATGTGTGGTTCTATATGGACCAGTGCTGAGTGGTTCTATATGGACCAGTGATGTCTGGTTCTATGTGGACCAGTGATGTGTGGTTCTATATGGACCAGTGCTGAGTGGTTCTATATGGACCAGTGCTGAGTGGTTCTTTATGGACCAGTGCTGAGTGGTTCTATATGGACCGGTGCTGAGTGGTTCTATAGGACCAGTGCTGAGTGGTTCTATATGGACCAGTGCTGAGTGGTTCTATATGGACCAGTGCTGAGTGGTTCTATATGGACCAGTGCTGAGTGGTTCTATATGGACCAGTGATGTGTGGTTCTATATGGACCAGTGATGTGTGGTTCTATATGACCAGTGCTGAGTGGTTCTATATGGACCAGTGCTGAGTGGTTCTATATGGACCAGTGATGTGTGGTTCTATATGGACCAGTGATGTGTGGTTCTATATGGACCAGTGCTGAGTGGTTCTATATGGACCAGTGATGTCTGGTTCTATGTGGACCAGTGCTGAGTGGTTCTATATGGACCAGTGCTGGGAGTGGTTCTATATGGACCCGTGCTGAGTGGTTCTATATGGACCGGTGCTGAATGGGTTCTATATGGACCAGTGCTGAGTGGTTCTATATGACCAGTGCTGAGTGGTTCTATATGGACCAGTGCTGAGTGGTTCTATATGGACCAGTGCTGAGTGGTTCTATATGGACCGGTGCTGGGAGTGGTTCTATATGGACCAGTGCTGAGTGGTTCTATATGGACCAGTGCTGAGTGGTTCTATATGGACCAGTGCTGTGTGGGTTCTCATATGGACCAGTGCTGAGTGGTTCTATGGACCGTGCTGTGGTTCTATATGGACCAGTGCTGTGTGGTTCTATATGGACCAGTGATGTCTGGTTCTATGGACCAGTGCTGGGAGTGGTTCTATTGGACCCGGTGCTAGTGGTTCTATATGGACCGGTGCTGAGTGAACCTATAACTGGACCAGTGCTGAGTGGTTCTATGGACCAGTGCTGAGTGGTTCTATATGGACCAGTGCTGAGTGGTTCTATGTGGACCCCAGTGATGTCTGGTTCTGTATGGACCCCAGTGCTGTTTGGTTTCTTGCCCGATGGTTCGGACCGGTGCTTGAGATGGTTCTATGGACCAGTGATGTGTGGTTCTAAATGGACCGGTGCTGAGTGGTTCTATTGGACCAGTGCTGAGTGGTTCCTATATGGACCGGTGCTAGTGGTTCTATATGGACCAGTGCTGTGTGGTTCTATAAGTGGACCAGTGCTGAGTGGTTCTATATGGACCGGTGCTGAGTGGTTCTTGGACCGTGTGCTGAGTGGTTCTATGTTACTGGGTGCTGAGTGGTTCTATATGGACCAGTGCTGAAATGGTTCTATATGGACCAGTGCTGTGTGGTTCTATATGGACCAGTGCTGAGTGGTTCCAATATGGACCAGTGCTGAGTGGTGTTTCCTATATGGACCAGTTTGAGTGGCTCTATAGACCAGCATGAGTGGTTCTATATGGACCAGTGCTGAGTGGCTCTGTGATATATGGACCGGGTGCTGATTGGTTCTGATATGGACAAAGTGCTGTGTGGTTCTATATGGACCAGTGCTGAGTGGCTCTATATGGACCGGTGCTGGAGTGGTTCTATATGTACCAGTGCTGGTCTGGTTCTATATGGACCGGTGCTGTGTGGCTCTATATGGACCAGTGCTGAGTGGTTCTATATGGAACGGTGCTGTGTGGTTCTATATGGACTGCGTGATGTCTGGTTCTATATGGACCAGTGCTGAGTGGTTCTATATGGACCAGTGCTGTGTGGTTCTATATGGACCGTGCTGAGTGGAATTCTATATGGACCAGTGATGTCGTGGTTCTATATGGACCAGTGATGTGTGGTTCTATATGGACCAGTGCTGAGTGGTTCTATATGGACCAGTGCTGAGTGGTTCTTTATGACCAGTGCTGAGTGGTTCTATATGGACC